>NW_024511432.1:13734994-13862494 GCF_017590135.1 Pyrgilauda ruficollis
CCTGTTCTGTGAATTGCACTGCTTTAAAGTTGTAGCTATTTTGTTGGGTTTTTTTTTTTTACTTTTGATTTTCATCACAGCAGCATGCTACTCAGTATGCCAAAAAGTTCTTTCAAAACCCAAGGTTTGAGGAAACACAGAGAGAATAAAAAAGAAAGCAGGAGACAGACAGCTGGCTCAGTATGTAGCCTTGTTAGACAAAAAAAGAGGTTTTGGACACAAAGCAACCTTTCACCATGGCTTAGAGAGAGTGCTAAAGAGGCAATTCATACAACACATGGTTAATAACTAAGAAAATTTGACTGTTTGGTGTTTGTGTACACAAGGGAAACTTCGGAAGTTGTTATGGATTGAGGTACTTTATTGTGGAGATCATGTAGACCCTTCAGTGAGTCATCACAATTGATAAAATTAGCCTGCCTTTCCCAAAACTTTGAGTAGGAGTTCAGGAATCTGGCTTTCAACTGTGTCCTATTTTCTGATTCTTGGATATAAGCCCTAAAGGACCGGAAGCGTCATAAAATTCTCATCACTTCCCTCCTCTGCTGCTCCTTGTGTACACAAAGTCAGGATTTGGAGCTAGCAGGAAGCTGCATCTATTCTTATTGTGTCTGTGAAAAGCCATGACAACATGGCTGCTGTAAGAGCAAAGTCTTAGTGAAGAACATTTGATTGGTTTGAATTCTGTAAAACATAATCAGGAAGGACACTGGTACATCACTGAGTGCCTCGAGGACAGCAGGGGCCCAAGGACTGCTAAGCAATGCACAGAAAGCACAATAAAGCCCATTAAGCTTCAGGTGAAGGAGTCAAACAAGGTCTCTAACAAGTGCCTGACAACCACACTGGGCTCTTGCAATCCGATCAAAACCTGAGTATGCCACCCTCTGGAACAGAGCCCTTAACTCGGGGGATGAGTCAAAGTCCTGGCTCAGCCAGGGAACAGGGATCAGCAGATGACTGGAGGGGGGAGATAATATCTTCATGCTGTAAAAATATCATTCTTGGTGTAAAATAGCATCATTATGCCTGTAGGAAATTCACCTTGAATACATACTGCTTATAGTAGCACATGTGCTATTTCCCAGTATTAATATCATGCCTGGGTGAATAAAAAGAACTGTAGCATCTCCCAAAGCCTTAGCAAAGGTAAGAAACAAGACAAAACACACACTGTTTTCATCTAGGCAGGTGACATGGATAGCCTCTAAATTTGTCCTCCTAGATTAGTGCAAAGCCATGGCAGAAAAAAATAAAGAGAAAGGGAAAAAGGGAGAATTTTGCAAAACCATATGAAAGAGTTGTAAAGCCATACGGAAAAGGAAGTATATAAGGGAAAAATACATCAGCATCTTGAGACCCTTCATGTGTTAAGGAACTTGAGACAAATGATATTAAACAACTTAATGTAATTCATTCCCAAAATTTAAGTGGAGCTACCATTCAAACCCCTCATCCATAATAACAGGTACAAGGACAGTGATTTGCAGTGATTTCTCAAATAAGTGCCATGTCCATCACACAAATACTCCTTGAGGACTTCATAAGGGTATTGATATTAACTTCCTTCAGCTGTGGTTCTTGCCCTAAGGGCAAATGACATAATTGCACAGCAACATACATTTGGGCTCAGCTTGCTCGTGCTCGGTTTGTACAGTTCTGCACTTCCCTATTGTTTCATTGTACAAGATGTCATTGCACCACTTTGATAACATGTCTGAGTATATCAAAGGCCAAGGGAATTCCGTTAGGTAAACACATCATTTATTACCATATACAGCAATGATTACCTGACATCAAAGCTCATCTAGGAGCCTGCTGTGTGACTGTGGAGGAGGGCTCCTGCTAAAAAGCCCTATCGATTGACAACAGTGTGGAGCAGGGACAGGGATGGGAAGGGGGTTCCATCAATACCTTCACCACAGCAAGGAAAGAGTCTGCCACTCGACAGGACTCCAGTTTGGATCCTGTCCCCATCTCCAAAGCTGCAACAGAACCATGGCCATGGCTCTCTCAGGAGCCTTGACAGGCAGGGTCATAACTCTGCTCTGCCTGGCTCATTAGGACCAAAAGTTAAGACTAGAGGATGGAGCTGCCTGCCGTCATAGTGAAGGCAAGGATGGAGCTCTGTCACAATGCCCACCAGCTCTGTCCAGGCAGAGCATTACAGGATTTAGGGAAGATCACAGACTCATGCAATGTTAAAGGGTTAGAATGGACCTTAAAGTTCATCTAGTCCCAACCTGCTACCTCCCACTAGAATAGGCCTTATCCAACCCAGTCTTGATCTGCCAGGGTTGGAATATCCATATAAAACCTTTCTCACCATACACACAACTGAATTGAAAACAGTGGCCCAAAGACCACACAGAATAACCAAAGTTACCATGGGAGTACAAAAACAGACTACTCTGGAGATTTAAGGGGTGGTTAATAAGGAGCATCATTGTGCATTTGAAAAGTTAAGCTACTTTTCTATGTAATCAGATTCAAGTTTGTTATCTTGACAGAGGAGATATGAAACACAAGTGACGTGCACTGGCCTAAAGGAATGATAGATGTACACAGGCAACTGCATTCTATACAAAACTATATGCAAATACAAAAAGTTTCCCAGTGCATTGAAGTGGTACCTCAGCCAGGTACTAACCTGTACAGTTTGAATTTAGGTAAAGATAGGCAAATTTATCATCTCACCTTTGGCTCCACAGTAATTCTCTTCAGATCCTGTATTTCTCTCCTGAGTCAGAAGAATAAACTCTCCTGTGCCAACACAGTGAATTCTCCCATCCCTGCCTTTTGATTGTCCAGCAATCAGGAGGAACAGCTCCTGTTTCACCAGACATTATGCTCTAAACTGAAAATTTCACTCCAAAAGGGCAATTGGAAACAACATCAATTAAAGTGAAATACATTTAAAAAAAATCTTGGGAGACACAAAGAAAACGTGTTTCATTTCTCTAAAAAGAAAATACTGCAGACAAAAACTCCACCCAAATATAAAAAAAAATGAACCACTTCTGATTAATAAAATTCATTATAGCCAAATATCTTCTTTTCACAGTGATGTCAGGTTTTTGTGAGCAAAGGTACAGCTGAGCCAAAATGCATCCTGAAAAACTCTCAGTGTAATGAGAACTTTGAATTTAGGGCCTGATAAAATGAAAATCCTACCCTGATAGGGTAAGAAATGAGGAAGGCTCCAATACATGGGAAACAAAATGTTCAGACTGTGGTCAGGAATTTTTTGGATGGATTTCAGAGAGGGGCAGTGGAAAAGAGTTAAGGGAGGGTAACAATAAAGGTAGCTCAGATGACAGTAATAAAGGAAATGGGTGAGAATTCTAGCAAGAATAGAAAGCAAAATATAGTATCTGCTGATATGAAGCACAGAAACAGGGTTTGATGAAAACTTTCTTAAAAAAAAAAAAAGAAAAAAGAGCCAAATTTATAACGCTTAAAGGATATGACAGGGAGAGCTGCAGGATGGAGAAGCAGCATTATTTGGCCCTGCCTGTGAGCAGAACAGGCAGGCTTTGACTAAGCAGGAAGAGTGTCTTGGGAGATCTATTTGTTTTCTTCTGTGGGCTTTTTGCATTGAGTGCTCTCAGCTCAATATGTGTATTGGCTGTTAGTGCATTCTTTCTGTATTATTCTTAATTTCTGAAAGGGCTGGTGTTGGTTTTTGGGAACCTAAGCCACAGCTGCAAGACAGCATGAAATCCATATAGAAAGCAATAATCTCCAAAAACTCACTACTCCATGGTCTTCCTCTTCATGAGGAAGAAAACTCAGGCAAATAAATTCTCCTCAGCTCAGCTGAAATGTCTTTCAAACACATCCTTGATCACTTCCTCCCTCTCATTTCTTTAGGCAGTGCACAGACACTGTCTTCACTGAGAATAGTTGTCTCTTCCCTCATGCATTCAGCAATCCTCCAGTAAGGTTACTAATATACAAGGTCTCTGGGTCAGCTCAATAATGACATATTGCTGCTCAAAATATAGAAAAATTACAGTTTTCATAAAAGTAGAAATTTCAGATCTCCCAGAACAAGACCTCCCAGAAGGGACAAATTCTATTATTAGACTATGAGCTGGGATATAGACATTTTCACCAATATTTAAGGCCTAAAATTAGTCACAACATACAATCTGGGTAAGACTCTGGCAGAAGGGTAAATATGGCAATCTGTAACCTTTTCCTTTTTTTTTGCCATAGGAAGCTCATTCCTCTCTAGAAAAAGCAGGAGTTGTAATAGCTTTTGAGACAGTATCTTTAAAGTATTAACATTTTTCTTTATAATGGACAGAGTGTTCTAAAAAGAAGCCAAGGAAAATAAGGTAGAAGGAAAAAAAGTATTGAGACAAAAGGGAGGAGAATACATATTTCTTAGATATATATATATATATATATCTATAGTAAGGTAATTTATGACACATGCATGCATGCAGAGATTGTAGGAGCCACCAGTATTCAATCAGAATTGTGACCTCTCAGTAAAGAGAAAAAAAAAAGCAAACTCCAAACAACAAAGTTGGTTAAGAGGTTTCTGGAAGTCAAGGTACTCATCTAGCAGCAGGAATGAGAGAAAAGAATCCTTAGCAAGGTACTAAATATTTGTAGAGGACTGGGGCAGAGAGAAATTTTGCAATGTAGTTACTTGGTATTTAAATTCTCAGGCAACTTGTAGACTTTGATGCCTTGATATTTTTTTTCCAATAGATGCCAGTTTACTAAACAACTGGCTTATCTCAAGTCACACATACCAATGTGCCATAACAGTGAGATGTCCAGTATAATTAAATATCTCATCTAAATTACACCATGAGGAAGAAAAGAGAGCGTAAGACACACTCTGAGTGATCCACCAAGAAAATGCATAAGCTGATTAGTACTTTCTTAATGTTGGGGAGAGTACTCATTGTTGTAACTAAACATGAGATGTGTTGTTAGAGAGAATAAATTGAATTTATGGAATGGAGCAACATGAGAAGAAATATTCTTCAAGAACTAGGAAGTCATATTTTCATTCTTGATTAAAATAATGTGCTAACTGACATCCATTACTGCTGCTTATATAGGAAGTTTATGATGACTATTCACATACTTCAGGTTATGGAAACTTAAGTTCAGCTCAATGTTTCTGGACAATCAGTAGGCAGAGAAGAGCTATAAATGCATATTCTTTGCAGGGACAGAAATATCCAAACAGATGAAATTGTGCTGGCGCAAAAGAAGCACAGTATTATTATGTTTTAAATATGCTAATATGCATATATAGTGTTACACTCAGCTGTAAAGGAATTTATTAGCCTCGGTTTCTTAATGACTATAATCTACATTCAGAGTGAATCAGTCTGAATCCATCCCACAGAAGTGTTTGTGAACTTCTGTTGACATCTCAGCTGCACACATCACAGCATGTGGCCCCGCATGTTTATTTCCTGAGTGACCCATCAATTGATTCATCAGCTTCCTGGAGCACTCCTACATTTCCAGGGAAGCTGTCCTACTGCTGCAGGATGGGCTGCTGGAGCATCAGGAGTGCTGCTGGCCCTGTAGAAAGGAGTGATAATGGTGAATGCCACAGAATGTTCAAGATGGACTAAACCAAATAACGAGCAATCTGACAACCTGAATGTATTCTTTCCAGCAATCTCACACCAATGTAAGACAGAAAATGTTCTGTGTCCTCTTTGGCAAATAAGCTTGTGTGAGCTGGAAAATTAACATTGTATAAAACAATAGAGAAAACACAGAAAAGCCATTGGGCCCGAATCACAGCAGTCAGCAGGAGCTTCCCTCAGATAGCAACACACTTGGATCATGCCTTATAAAAGTGAATTTTTATTAAACTAATTATCTCAAGACCTTGAAAATATGTAGAGCAGTCTTTGCTATTTCGTTTTCATTTTACTGGAAGTAGTAAATGAGAAACATTTCCCGCACAGTTTATTGAATGTGTTTGTGCTCAGAGCTCAAAAAGGACATGCTGCAAGGTAACCAGGGCCTTTTATAAGATGTTATCGACCTTTTGGGAGCAAAAGTTAAGAGGAAGAAAAGAATCAGAGAGAGAGAGAGAGACAGAGGGACAGCAACTGCACAGCTCTGTCATTAACATAGCTGGTGGCCAAGGAAAGCATCCCGTGCAATTAACAATACACAGCTGTGGTCACACTGAGGATCTCTTCTGTGCAGGAGCAGAAGTTTATACAGCTGCTACCAGCTACTCTGGAGTCACAAATGCAAACACATGATTGCATTATGTTTACAAATTTCCTGCAGAACCTTCTGCAACTGTATGGATTATATTACAGTCACTCAGAGCCTGATGACAAATTACTGTAGATTAATCTCTTCTTTAAAAATTTGTGGAGCTTTTAAGAAAGTGTACATAAAACAAGCTGCTAGTTGCTTTTCACAGTTAATAATGATTCCTTTGAAAATCCAAAGTTTAGAAGTGTTACAGGGCATGCTACTGGGCTTTCATTCATTAGACTAATAAAACTCCATAAAGTTGACTGTTGCTGCCAGAGGGTATTGCTCCTTTCTGACAGGTACAGTGACAGGCACAAATTTTCTATCTCTGAATAGTATTATAGACACTATCAACTGAGACAAAGAGAGCAAAATGTATGACAATCATTCAGCCTCACAGCAAAGAGATTTGTAGCTCTCTGCTAAGTATGCTTCCCAGCAAACAGACTGTGTTGTCCTAGGGCTACATGGAGGAGTTATATTTTCTTTGAAAATTCAAGGGCATTTGGCTTGTTTTCACTCCACTTGAATGATTGTTTTGTTTGTCAGTTACAGCTAAACAGGTGTGGGGTCCAGGCTTTTTATTTTTGCCAGCAAAATAACTATCAGCTGACCATTTGTTCTAGAACACTAACAATATAATTTGCAGTAAATACTTTAAATAAACATTTTCCTCAGGTCTGTTTTCAAAAATCTAATAAATAATATGCAGAAGTGAATGCAACTCCCTCTCCCTCACTCAGTACTGACATTTCTAAAATGCTTTTCCCAGTGATAAAACAGAAAAACCTTGGGACTGGTCCAGAGAGGACAGGCAAATGTCCTTTTTCCTCTGAAGTTTAATCTGTGGCTTCTGAGCCAGAACACCCCTTTAGACGTCCCAGTAAAGAAAAACAGAAGAACATATTTTGTTAAAGATGTGCTTTGTTAGGGGCAGATGATAGTTGTAGGACTTTGCAAGGATGTTTCCCAAGCCTTGGGCCATTCCTTGCATTACTCCTCAGACTATTTCCCCTCTTGATGACCCCATGACAGCTAATCTGGGGTCTTCTTGCTGATGACTGTAAACACCACAGTGTCTTCTGAAAGAGGATGAAGTTCTTGACCCCCCTGGGCTGGGTCCAGTAATGAATAAAAGGATGGTGAGTTGAGGCCAGTCTCCCCTTGCTGTGTCCCACTGAGGACACAGATCTCTGTCAGGGCAGGACTTCTCCACACTGCCTTCTTTCAGAGCCATGCAAGCTGAAACCCAGCAGTCCAGCAAAGAGAGAAGATGCACAGGCTGCTTGCAGGAGATCACCCCAGCTGGGTGGATGCATGCTCTGTCTGACAAAGGAGTAGAACTTTTTAAATTGCTGTTTTTATTTGAAGAGATCGCTATCACTAGTGTGTTCATGAGAACTCCCTTACTGAGCCAGATCCAATGTTATTCTATCTTGGTATCTTCTCTCCAGTACTCAGTATTTCCAATATTCAGACAGCCTAAAAAAGTTTAAGAGCTGGACAAATGTATATGACATTTTCTTATTAATTCTTCAAACCTCCAACTATTTTCAGCTTTGTAAGGCAGTTGTGGTGATGTTATTTGTAACCCCCAATAGATTTTTCTTCTTTGTCTTTCAAGCCTTGCTTTAAGCTCACATAAACTTTTAGCACCCATGGCATCCTCTCACAAAGAATTCTACATTTTAACTAAATATTGATGCTACTACACTGTTCTGCTACTCATTTACCTGTCTCTAGCCTTGTTTGATGCCTCCAGCTCTTCTGCAGAAAAGATGGAGGTTAATTTCTCCCAGGCATTTCTTTCCAACTCTTACTTTATTCTTGAGATTTGAGTAATGGAAATTCATACAGTATTCAATATATTTATGCTGCAGTGAGACTCAAATGACAAAAACCATCACAATTATAGGGCGGAAATCCATAGAGCTGGAAATTCATCATTTCCTCTGTGAGCAGACTTCAATCCTCTCTGATTAAATCTAAATTACAACAGCTCTGCAAACATCAAGGTTGTCCCAACAGCTGACACCCTTTCCAGAAAAGAATTCTTCAGACCACTATTGTACTGAGATGCACCATTTTAACTTTCTACACTGACTGCTAAGGTCACTTCTAGATTATCCTTTTGTTGCAAAGGCTAATTCTAATTTCACTTATAATTCACTTTCCCAAAAATTATCCTCAAGCCTTCCAAAAGATCCCATTCTTTGATTCAATTCACTGCTATTGGCATTAGAGCTTGGTTCATTAGTAACTATATTGTGGTTTTCTGCCAGCAACTCCATTTATTATCCAGGCATAATAAAAAAATTTTCTCAATTTTTTTTCACTGTTTTCATTGTATTTAGCTTTCAGTCTTATCATGTAATTTGAGGTTCCAAGCTGGGAATTGGAATTCTGCAATGGCTGCTGTTACTAACATTCAGGGATTTCCCAAGTCTACTACACTCAAAAAGGAACCACAAAATGGAACCACCAATGTTAAGAGAGTATATAAACTCCATGCTCTTGTTATTAAATTTCCAACCTTTTTTAACAAAACACTGAGCTAATTGCGAAAACACAATTTGTGCAAAAACACAATTTGTGAGTGCTGCAATTAGCCAAATAAATACAAGAGTCAAATGACAATGCATTCTTTACAAAATCAAAGAAAGAATAAACCTATAGTGCATTTAAAAGTTTGACTGCTAAAAATAATTTTCTAATAGCCATCACCAAGATATAGCACTAAACAACATTGCCACGCTTAACATCATCAAAACTATTAAAAAGCTGAATAATTTGTAAAAATGCAAGCAAAGAGTTGCTTTTCTATATGATATTAATTTACAAGATGCTAGACATCAGTAGTAGTAGAATATATTAAAATCCCCTGAGAGAAGAACAAGGAAGAAAGCTGCCAAACCTCATCCCACCACACATTCCAGCGCAGTGGGTGGGTTCCCTCACACCGAAGAGGCTCCTGGGAATCTCAGGAAAGCACATCTCTCTTGCATGTGCAGACTCAGGTGCCTTCCTTCTGCCTTTCTGGGGGCTCAGGGGCACGTTCCTCTCCTTCCCACTGCCTGTTCTTCATACACACTGAGTTTTACACTGCAGGTTGCTTATACCAGCCAATGTGGATTAAACACTCAATGCTGGGAGCTGGTTTCACTAAATTTTAATACATTTCCTGAGAAGCAGGTGTCCATATCATGAAAAGGAGCTTCAGGTGGTTATAGAAAAGGATGATCACTTCAGGAAAATTACATTTCTCTGCAACCATTCTGATAGTCGAAACAGCCCAGAAGCATTTTAATGGAAACCTCTGTAATATGACCAGAGAACATTTGAATGTGAATTTCTTTAGTATTTGTTCTTCTGCTGAAGGTAAGTTCCTAAGCACTAGCATTCCCTAAAAATACCTCAGCTACTCAGGAAAAAAAATCAAAATGAACAACGGGTACCATATTGTACACAGTTAAGGTGATTTTATGGGCTGGCTGATCCATCTCTTGAGATAGAATGGTCCATGAGGTGGGATGCCAGCTCCCCAGTCTGGCCCCATTTGAGCTCTGGCAGTCTGAGGCAGCAGAGACTGTCACTGTTAATGCACCACCAACCTCCTGCTATGTTTGTTACTTCCTCAGACCCAAGGATTCACAAACCTATATGGACATTATGTCCAGATTCTATTCGTGTTACTCAAAAAATCTTTTCTAATAAACAGTGTACACCAGCAGCCTTGCAAAAAGCCCATCAGGCTCCTTTGCACAGCACCCATCAATGAGCTTGTGTGGAGGAGAGAACTGTGTCATGTTTGTGAATAAAGCAATTTCTTTCTTTTCTTTAGTGTCTGTGTTGGAAGAAATCACTGTGCTGATACAGTAGTTGAATTTCAATTTTAAATAAGGTGAATATTAACCCCAGCCATAAGTAAGGAATGCATCTGATAAAACAATTATTTTTCCTTATGAATCTCACATAAAATACTCATTCTGAGTCACAAGGGAGTGTGCACTGCCCACATTCATATTCGTGAATCATATTCTCATCTTCTAGTTTCAGTCAATGCTTTGTAATGTACCTCCCTCTCTAAGTGCCAAACTAATGAAGACCACTAAGGAAATTATTATGCTTCTTTTCTTCTTCTTCTTCTTCTTTTTTTTTTTTCTTTTTAGCAAGATTTCTAGTATGTTCAGCTGATATTATTTTTCTTGGGAAAAAAATATAGTCATTCAGCCCACCAAGCTGGTGTTCTGGATGGACAGAAGCCTTGTATGTGATCATATCTCTCCTAGTGCCTTCCAGCCCAGCCTTCTGCTCTCACCACTCTTGGGAGTCTTTGTGTAAAGTTGTCACAAAAGCCAGCACATCCCTGTGTGCTGTCCTTTGATGAAGTGGGTGATGGCCCCTGATTAAACTGCCTTGTTGAGCACCCTGCCACTACTGCTGTGCCTACTGAATGCATTTCAGCTATGCAGGAAATACAGAATATATGTATTGTTGCATTTTTTCAGGGTTAGAACTTCAGGGAAATTATTTGCATTGTTTTTTCAGGGACTACATGATAGAAATTTTACTTCTCAGCATATTGCTGTCCATCACTACATATATGGCAACAAAGAAAAGGACTCAGGAGCTGAAGGGATGAATTACCTAAGAACCAAGAAGAATAATTACTCAAAAATGGTGACTCAGGTTCAATTTATGTCAAGATTTTTTGGATCGTGATCTGATTTTTTTTTTTTGAGGTTAATCACCAGTTTTAGTCTTTATAGCATTGGCCATGGTAACTTCCAGTGCCTTCTCCACAGTGCCTGTTCCATATGCTCAGCTGAATTGTTTTTTCCACCAATCTTCTATACTAGTTCATATTGTTTAAAAATAGTGCTTATTCAGTTGGCCTTGATCTAAATAGTTTTCTCACCTATATTTAGCCCACTTGCCATAGATTTCTCCCCTCTCCCTTCAAGAAAAAAAAATTTTCTAGTGTTCTTTTCTATTACAAAACAGGTATTTGAGCCATTTTGAAATTTAGGTGATAAGACAAAGCCCTAGAAAATAAACCAGGATAGATGGCTTCTATTTTCTTTTTTCATTTCTCTTGATTTCCCATCTTTATTTTTGAGGACATCTAAGAGAAAACACAGCAGGAGATTCTCTTATAACAGATTTTCTGCTCTGAAAATGATGGTGTCCCTGATATACTAAAATGATTTCAAGTAAAATATTTTGTCCCTCTCCATGATATTTTACAAGTACCAGAGACAGAGAGAAAAAGAAATAGGGACTGGGATAGTTCAACCATATATATGTTCAGATCCTTGTCTTTCTCTAACCCTACCCCAAAACTGCATTTCTCTTTGCTTACTAAGAGAAAAACTCAGCCAAAAAAGGACTGGGGCATATTGCCTTACTACAATAGGCCAGAATTTTACTTATGTTTTAAAATAACATATCAGCAGGAATAATTTATGAATACAGAAGTCAATGACATTGCAGGCTTTTTACCTGAGAAGGTATACAAAAGCTATTAATATTCCTGTATTTCCTAGTAAAACACAGAACAGTTAAATAACTTTTAGCAGTTTAGATGGTCTAATTTGTTGTCAAATTTTGGGAAGAATTTTTTTCTGATTCCTTACATACCTTCTTCCATAATCTCTGTTAAGACCTAATAGTCTAAAGGACACTGGACAGCTGCTCAAGCTTGTACAGGGAGAGGGATTGGTTACCTCAGTAACATTTTGTATGGCACTTTCTCCAGATCGTGTTTCTAAACATGATTTCCCATTGGGCAGATCACTTATGTATTTTGCTTACCTGTATTTGCTTACAAAAGGAATTTAAAGCTACCTCCAAGGCTTTCTCCAAGGCTTAAGGCTCATGTCTTCATACCAAGTTACACTGGTTTAACTAAAGGTCAGATCTGAAACCAATTCAAGTAGGAAATGGGTGATGTACTTATTTCACTCGAACAAGGACTATTTGGGCTCAGATCAAGTCAATTAGGAACAGGTTTAAATTAAGGTGAAACAAGCTGATTTTAAAAGGCAATAATCATGTCTCTGGTGATTTGTCTAAGTGTAACAAAAATCTGTGCAAATCCATGTGCAATCTATAAATAAAAGCTCAAATGCTCTGGGAGAATCCTTCCCACCACAGCCTATGTATGCACAAGCATGGCTTTTTAAGATGCTGAACCATGCCTCTATCACAAAAAAAAAGATGATTTGCCCAATATACCTTGCTGATGACTGTTGCCTACAGTCTGCCAGTATTGCATCATTTTTATCTCATTGTGCAGTGCTCCAAGACTGTTAATGATGCCATACCAGCTTGCTGTCTGGAATTACAGTATCTCATATATTGACTTATTAGCCAACAGATCTTAAATAATTATTCTGAACTCCTGAGCATGTAGCACATTAAACTGATGAAGACATGAAATAATATGCATTTGAGGTGTCTTGGAGGGGTGCTCAGCAGTAACGTGCATCTTTTGGACAGGGAGGGAGTCAAAATGAAGCCCAATTTACATGTTGCAAAAAGGGATTGGATGTGTAATGAGATCTGATATCTCCATTGGTATGGGAAAGTCATGGCTTTTAATAGATTATCCTAGTGTCCATATAGATATTTACAAAGACGTTGATTTCCCACATTTTTGTCCCAGTGCTCCATCCTAGTCCCTAATGCTGATGGGCAGAACGAGAAGCCAGCCCTCATCAATGCAGCTGATGTATAAATCAACAGCAGGGCAAAAACCCTCCTCCAGTGACTTGGGGGCCCTGGCCCTGCTGCAGAGCCTGACACAAACACATCTGACATCCCACTGCTCCTCAGATGGAATTGCTATAGCCACTTGCAATCTTGTGATACTCACTACTTCTCCCAAGAAATATTAGAGGCTGGCTCATTTCTGACCATAAAGCTCAGTGTCTTGAAAACCTCAGCTCCAAAGTCTTGGAAATTGGGAGGGGGAAGGGCAAGGAAGAGAAAAGAAAGCTACCTGAGCATTCTGATGCAGAAAAATCACTCAGTTTGCAATCTAATGCCCTATTTTTAAAACAACTCCACATTAAACATGGATATTATGTCATGAGGATCATATTTCTAAAATTTTGCAAGACCTACATTCCTCTAATTTTGCCATTTTTAACGAACATAATCATTAATTAGGCTAATTTTTTCCTACCCATATTGACCATGAGGCTTGGGTAATCAAGAGTAATTTCATACCAAGAGGGCTTTTAGTTTTGAGAACTTCATGCATAAGACAACAAGTAGTTTTTTTCTAAAGGTTCTCATTCTGCTTTAGGAAAAAACCTACAAAGAATAGAAAAATAAAATATCCCATAAAATACACAACAACAAAAAATTAAGACCATCATCCTTTCTGTGATGTTGAGTTTTCTTTTTATTTGCCACTCTGGCTAGCAGTAAATGCTGTAGGGATAGAGAAAAAAATGCACATTGACAAAACAACAGAAACTATATAATTATATATAGTTTACTATTTAATTACCTTCAAAGAAAAAAAAAAAGAGCAAAGCCAGATACTTCTTTTTAGAAGCAGTTGATTTCACTAAAATGGAGAAAAAAAATATCATTAGAAGTACAATGATCATTAGAAGATAATGAATGTGTTCTTCTGCTGCATTCATAGAAAGACCCTAAGTACCTTTTCATTCCACATTCTATATTACAGCTCCTCTTCAGACTTAGCTAAGAATATCCCCAAATCTAATGGGTTAAATGCTTATTATACCACTGTCTTATTTGTAACATAAGGCACCTACTACAAGCCTACTCTTCATGCAAAATTGCCAATTTATAGCAATATTCCTTGTTTAGAAAACAAGGCTATCCAAACACTATAATTACAATATGCACCAGCAGGCATAACCCTGCATTAATGCACAGACTCCAGATACATTCGTCAAATAGAGTTTTTTTTCTCTTTGCCTTCTTCTCAGGGTACTTTTAAGTTCAGGGACAGAGAACATGTCTTCATTAGAAACATTAACATTCACAGGCTGTAGTAAATTTTGACAGTGAAAAGGTCTCTGTAACCTTTAGTTGTGCAGAAATTTACTTCCCAAGAAAATTACAGCTGGCACTGTCTTAATTAATGCTAGCTTTCTTTTCTGAAAATTGTGGGCTTGTCAGTAAAAAAGGCAGAAAAACCTGAGTTTAAAAGACTGGACACAAAAGACGCCTAGAAATAAAGCCCTGCAAAATTTCATAATATTGCTCTGTTTTTGTTCTACAGTAAGGAGATGAAAAGATCTAATTTGATTTTGCCAAATGGAGCAACATATATGTAATATAGAAATGATTTGCATTTTCTCTTTTGTCTTTGAGTTTTATCATGTAAAGAGCGCTTTTTAAGCCGTTCTGTTTTAAAAGCAATAGGTCAAATAAAATCTATATCTGCAGGGGGAGGGGAATAAGGTATGACTTCATTATTTTTTTTAGCATTGCTTTAAATGCTCCTAGTAAATCATAGCCAATGGAAAGGATTGCAGCAATGTTGTTCATATGATTTTTAATCGCATGACATATTTTTTTCTCATTTCTAGAATTATTTTAATATTAGTGCACAAATTTTGTCCTTAACAATCACCTTCTGTATGTCTCAGAGTTCTGTTTTGATGGTATAGACATTTTTCTTTGATGTATGTAAACATCATTTATTTGCTGACTGAATTTTGATCATCATGCAGGGTTTTTTAATTGCTTGACAAGGAGTTAAATATATACCCTACTTCTGAACAGCCTTTTCTTGCACACAGGTTGTATTATTGCTAAAAGCAAATAGATTTTTTTTCCTTCCTTTTTTCCTTAAATATAGAATGAACAATAACATACTTCTACATTATTTGTCACCAGAATCTCCTGGATATTGCTTATGCACTTCCTTGTACACTCTTTCAGAGTAGATTTACAACATTTTGTGTTTGGAATTACTGTGCAGTTCCCAGCTCCATCACTGGAAGCAATAAAGCTCCAGTTCCACATAAGATTCTTGCAAACCAGGACATGACACCACTTTGGCACTACGTGAGGCACCAATACTGCGTGTCAGCTGTTCAAAACATTTTATGCAAGTTTCTACAAGCACTTTAAATTAAGGTGCCCTGTATAAATGGTTTATTCATGTTTATGAAATGATTAGTTGGTGCCACTACATCCTTTAATAACTTATTGTAAGGCATGTTATAAAATGCATCATCAATAAATGCTTAAAATGCTGCCACAGCAAGGTGATAAGCTGTTACAACAATATTTTAAGATGTAAGTATTGTTCAAATAGTTTGTCTGCTGTTTCAATGCATACTCCCAAGTTTTTTTTACAAGCACATTATTGAATGCTATATAAATAATAAAATATTTATACAGATCACCTTAATTTAAAGTGTTACTATGTTTCCATAACTTCAATGGAGACGCCACATAGCCTGAACATGCTCGAAGGTACAGAAAGGCATCAGAAGTGAAACATCCCTATCTTAGATGCAAATCTCTGTATTATCACCCTGAGACAGAGAAAAATCACAGCATTCCCCAGACACAGGATTTGTATTTTCAAGGTTTGAACCATTAACCATTTAAAGAATTGTCACGAATAAGGGGAAAGAAACCAAAAACAGGCACCTAAAGTCTGATGTCCTGAAAAATGTCACACCCAAGATGTTTTGGCAACGTTACTGGAATAATAAAATCATAATGTGGCTTATGCAGCCCGTAGGGGCAGATGTAGGATAAAGGCCTCTCTCTGCCACTTTCCATACTAGAAAACAACAGAATAACATTATGGATAAATACAATAAAAGCATTATGATCATGAAGCAGACACTGCTTGGGAGATGAGCTTATGCATTTATCTGCTGCTCAGCTTAGCCACAATGAGCAGGAAAACTTAAATGATGCTCCAAAAGGGGGTGTAACCTCTGGAACAGAAAGCCAAATTCCTTGCTTAAAAACAGTGCACTATCTCCAAGAGCCTAACGGGGGGTCTGAGGACATACTCACATAAGAGATTAGACAAATATCCTTTGCTCATTCTCAAATTCACTGAACTACTTACAGAAGGGAGGAGACTGAAGAAAAGCACTTCTCAATATTGGCTCAAACATTGGCATTTCCATTCCTTTCTGTGAGATTCCCTGTGACCTTGGATCACTCCTTATGAACAGACTGAGACAGGCCTTTGTTCCAGCCTGAGAAAAGGCAGTCACACAGATGCTCAACAGGGCTAAGAAGACATGGCCAAAGGGAAGGTGTGCCCTTGAGGGAAGAAAGGCAAAGGAGAAGTCTGTCTTTGGAGGAGCAGAGGCAAAGGAGAAGTCTGTCTTTGGAGGAAGAGAGGCAAAGGAGAAGTCTGTCTTTGGAGGAAGAGAGGCAAAGGAGAAGTCTGTCCCTGAAGGAAGAGGGGCAAAGGAGAAGTCTGTCCTTGGAAGAACAAGGGCCAAAGGAGAAGTCTGTCCCTGAAGGAAGAGAGGCAAAGGAGAAGTCTGTCCCTGAAGGAAGAGAGGCAAAGGAGAAGTCTGTCCTTGGAGGAGCAGAGGCAAAGGAGAAGTCTGTCCTTGGAGGAAGAAGAAGGGCCAAAGGGTAACCTTTGGGACACGGAGCTGCTCCCAGTGAGAGGACCCAGCCTGGGTGTCATGCCACACCTGCCCACCCTGCAGCAGGTGCTAACAGCCCCTGAGGGCAGTGCTCAGAGCCTGGCACACACACACACCCCCCATGGCACTACGATGTGGCAGCTCCTTTTGGGGGGGACATGCAAACACTGCTCTGCCCTTCCACTGGGCCAGCTGCCCACTGAGAATACTCCAGCCCAAACCTGTCTCCTACAGCCACAAACACAGGGTGAGGAGCCTGTCCCTCCCAGAACGTGCCTTGCTTTGGGCTCTGTGGATGACTTCAAGGACAGGTTTAGCTCCTAAAGGAGTCAAAATAAAAGGCTCAGTATTGATGTCCTCTCTTCCTTTCCACAATAGTTGTTTCTCTTTGGACATGACTGATCATAAACTTAATAAACCACAGAATATTCATCTTTTAACACATCGGTGTACATAAGGGAACTCTTAGTAATTAGCATTCCTGAACTCGTATTCTGCAAATTTATTTCCTCAAATATTTTTTTTTTCACATGATTTATTAAAAAATAAAGCCAAACACTTGGTTCTTAGATCCTGACCCTCTAACCATTCACATATGTGGTGTGCATGCAAAAACCCATTTCTTGCATGGGTTCTCTGAGAATTTGTAGTCTCAAATTGTGGTTTATATTATATAAATGTTTCTAGGTTTTTCAGTGCTGTCAATATGATTTTTCAGTTTCTTTCTTGTCAATTTCCAAGTACCACAAAGACATCTCTTCTATTTTTTTTTTCATTTTATAAGTTATAACAGAAAATGTTCAGATATTTCCCAAAATTCTTGTGCAATTAGATCTTATTTAATTTCTAATAAATACATAAATTTACTTAATGCATATTTATATGTGAATATTTGTATATAGATTGATATATAAATTTACTCATAGGTTAGTTTAACCTTTGTTACTTTGCAGATTTGATTGTTTTTGAAAATTAGTGACCTATCTAGTTACTCCCACAGACTATTTCTGCCTCACACAGGTTAGACTTTCCTTCACACATTTCTGCAACCTGGGAGAAAGAAGAAACCTTCTTCTCCACTCCCTGTGGGCAGGACATGGCCAGCAAGAGGCTTTGCTTGGTAGGGAGGATCCTGACACGGGGACCACCCTCTGAACTCTGTCCTGTAAAATGAGCAAACCAATACCCATCTTTAGGCCCACATTTATGTCACTTTCTGAGGCATGTCAGATGCTTACTTTCCCTAAAGTAAAAAGAAATTATTTATTAGCTTGTACTGTCCTTCTGTTGGAAGCTCAAAACTGAGATACAACAGGGTGAAGTGGTTTTGCTACCAGCACCCTCTGGCAGTTTGGCAGATGTTTCAAGCCATTTTCTAGCCATTTTCTAGTCATTCTGATGCAAACTTAGGAGGTTTATAAATTTTTCCAGTGGCCTCCAGGTGAATACATTTATCTGACTACCTGTCAAGTGTCTTCCTTGCTCTCTGACTTAATTTAAAAATAATACCAAAGTAGATAGAGGATATTTACTTATTCCTTTGTTTATAAAGCATGGAATCTTAGTGCATTACATATTCATCTGTTGTTGTATATCTGCTTGAAAAAAAACTATGGGTGGACTTTCAGACACAGTCATCTACCAACATTCATCACTAATACTTCGTTTTATTCTTTTGTGTGTGAGACTTGAAAATGCTTATCTCTGCCTTTCAAGGAAATCATAAATTTCTGGAGTGCATGCACACTCTACAACATCTTCTTGTTAAGCAGAGAGGGCCCTCAGGGCACAACAGCATGGTGTGGTATTTTTGCCTTTTGTTAACATGTGACACTTGTATTTGCCCCAAGACAATGCACAAATATGGTTTAGAGGTTTTCCTAATGATAATCATGATGTTTCATCTTGCCCTTCTAATACTAAATTTAGTCACCTGGCCTCCCCTCCATGCACACCCCCCTCTCCCCCCTCACTCTTGGTGAGTCTGACATTCAATTTGGAGACTAATGTCAGCAAGAAATCCATATGTACTCCTCATAGTAGTAGGCATATCCCTTCAAATTTATTTTTAGGTTTCAATGGAATGAAGTGATATTTCCTTCCTTCAGTCATTACCTTCATAGCATTTTCTACCTTTCAAATGTTTACAAAGGAGAAATGTATGCTTCATCTTACTGAAAATATTTTTGTCTTCAAATTGAATGTACACTGGTATGTACAATGACATTTGTAACATTTGTTTTACAGCTTTACAAAGGGGAATTTTTTGCAACAGAAGAGTAAAAATAAGTTTACATTTGGAGCACGGCAAAGCTCAAACCACAGATACTCTGAGGGTATTTAGAAATTCCAGAGCAATCTGTTCTTGGCCTGTTTCTAAATAAATATTCAATTCCTTCAAAACCAGTTTACCATTTTGCTGTTTGAGACTAAGATAACCTAACCCATAACCTAAATAAAAATAATTTCACTTTGAGAGACTCGTTCAGCACATTTCTTTTAACATTTCTGAGCCAATACCAGTCCAAGATGGAAACAAGTCATGCTCAGCCTATGTGGCCATCATTTTGGGACCTTCAATCCAACATTTAAACACCAGTTGTTCACCACAGCCCTGCAAGGATGGAGGATTACACAGACCCACCCCTGTTCAGGAAATCTCAACAGAAAATTCTAAGAATGACAGTCTGCAGCCTCCAAGTGCAATCCACCTGCTCTGTCACCTGCTTAGGCAAAGTTTGACCCTGGTGTTCTGCCATGGGGTGCCAGTCATGGAGAGCTGCTGGCCAACACTTCCAAAAGCACCCAAAGTATAAATAAACAATGCAATATCATACGTACTTGTTGGGGATACAAATTGATTGCCTTGCTGCACCCCAATTATAGTAAACACAGAATTAATTAGGAACCTGGGTCTGTGCTCTATCTTCCGTCCATAACGTTGGACAAAGATCACAAAATCTCCATTCATCCAGCATACAGTGTTAAGCAGATCACAGAAAGGTTGCATGATGGACAAAATAAACCATGGAAAGGAGACATCCATGCTCTGGGGGTCTTTTCCAGGCTGCTGCCTGCAGCCTGTCCTACTGAGGTTCTTTTGAAACAACATTTCTGCTTGGTCTTTCTCAACTGAAAACGTACAAATTTATCTTCTGAAGGAGACATAGAGAATGAAAATCTGAATTCTATTAAACCTCACCTGTGCATTCACTGTGCAGAGCAGGGAGAAGGCTGTGGGTGTTGACAGTTCCTTTAGTCCCATCTCTGATCTGCTTCACTCATCTTCTGGGGAAGATCTCTGTGGGCTTCTGTCCCCTGAATCTGTTCCTACAGCTCCCAATCTCCTTCCCCATCTCCAGTAGAGAGGAGCTGGGCCTCTGCAAGAAGGAACAAACCAACAATTATTATTTTCTTTATTAGAAACAAGAGCTTTAAAAAATATTTTCTCACACACATATTATTTTTAAAGCACAACATGATTTTTAGACACTCTCATTATTTGTTTATTTTTAGCACATATCAAACCACAGCAGTTCTCCCTCCAGGCTATATTTGACAAAGTTACAGATACTTTCCAGGCCACCTCAAAGCAGAGATTAATCCAAACAATTTAAACCTCTCACTGTTCCACAGGAGGATGGCATTCGATTGGATTATTTAGGGAGGACAAAATGTTTTTGTTGATGAGAGAGATAAAATCCTCAGAGAGGGAAATCAATCTTATGTAGAGACCCCAGAGCATTGATCTTGGTGTACATTGACAATTTCTGGTTGTTTAGCTCTTTGGAATGACCGCACAAAATGAGCAAGTTGTTATAGTTTTAAGGTTTTGGTATTTATTGGCAACCCCAGAGCTCATATGATTAATCACACATTCAGAGTGTGAGCTCAGTAGAAATTGACTGCAACGCAGCAGAAACAAAGTTTTCAGTTATCATTGTGTAATAAATTGAAGCTCTATCCCTAAGCTGATTTGTCTTCACGTTTCCAATTTGCCTTGTTAAAAGTGTTGTTTATACAGTAGTTAGCAAAAATGCAAGTAATTATGCACAGAATTCATCCTAAGCGATTCTGTATAATTTTTTTTACTCTTTATCGGTTTCCTATCTTCATTATCCAATATTTTCTAAGCAGAAACCCCATTCAAGAAAAATCAAAAAAGAGTCAGGCCCATGGAATGAACACTTCCTTATATTGAGAACAGCATTTCCTGGATATAATACTACAAGACAAGGCTTTCAGAACAAACTAATCCAAATGCAAGCATCCTTTAATAAACCACTTTTCTCTTTGTACTTGAACTCTCTGGTGCTTCCCAGTGAGAAGCAGAACAGAAAGACAAACAGTTTGGTTTATATGTTATATTTCATTTCCTGAGACATTATTTATTCAGAAGGAACATTCTTTCAAACACAGCTAGAGTTTTGGATACACATTTCACATTGTAGGAAAATCTTTTTCTCTTACTGAAAAAAAAAAAAAAGGGATCATAACTATAATTGGAAATTGGAAAGCAATTTGGGAATAAAAAAAAAATCTAAGAGAATATATTTAAAATGAGGAGTGCCAGGTAGGGAAAAGTAGAGAGTGTGAAGGAGGTGCTCTAGCCTTGGTGTAGTGGTAGAGACTTGTGCTGGCAAGGACTGGCAATGCTTTATGGCCATCTCACTGTAACCTCGAAGCAAGCAGTTGCTAGGATGTACTTGCTAAAGATAAGAGCAAAATTGTGGCACAGAAAGGGGAAACCCTGTAAGGCTGGCCTTGTGCTTCCCTGGAGAGGCCTACATACTCATAATGTACAGAAACTATAACCAGATCAGGAGAGACCTAATTACAGAGCTCAGAGATGTTAATGACACACAGAAATTTACATGCAGCTGAAAATATGAATATCTCTAAGCCAGGAGTCGCATCTCCACAGGGCTGGCTTCAGAACCTATGTTTTATAATCTGGGAGCTTTTTTTTCTTTAAGGTGGAGCCTTTTAAGTAGTCAAAACCATCTATTTTTTAAGTGAACAACACTAACAATAAATCACCATAAAATTATATTGACTGAGATCTTTTTTTTCTGTTTGTAATTCCTTCTCTTATGCTCTGTCTGAATAAGGCTTGCAACAATAATTTCTCACATTTACCTTTCCATTTTTCAGTCTCAAAATCTTATACCTGATTTGGACACAGCAATCTTCATAGCAATGAATACCCTTTTAATTTACTGAGACCTTTAAAGGACAAAATTACTGAATGATTTTTCTTAGAGTTTTTATTAGATACAAAGAAGGGGTTTTTTTAATGCTTATATTTATTTATTTTACCAATTTATGTGACACTGTACTTGTGTAGTTGACTGACTTCCACGTTCCTTGTTTCTCTTTAGCTTCAGGGAAACATCCCCTATATCTTTACCTGCAGTGGAGATAAGGAGTTGTCACAGCTGCTGTCCATGCAGTCCTCAAACCAGAGAGTACTGCAATAAATCCTATTTTATTTTATGGACAAATAAATGCTGAGGTAAAATATTCGAGGACCGTTGCTTGAATACTTGCCATAGCAGCGCTACTGTAATAACCACTATGACATTAATTTACTGCAATGTGCCGTAGGAAGAAGGAAGAAGGAGGGAGAAGGACATTAAAAGAGAAAAATTACTATCCTTTGGATTTATTGGGATTGGCCTTCCTCATTTTCAGCCATCATTAGTTGATTAGGTGCTGATGACAGTATGGACAAGCGTGCTAGAATAGTTGGCTAAGAAAAGCCCTGAAGGTACTCTGTTAATTGAGATGATGTTCATATTGTACTTACTGAACATAACTGCAGACAGTGAAATAAGAGCTTAGTGTTGTGCAACAGACCACATGAACATTCACTCATTATCAGTCTGTAAAGGGGTGAAAACACTGCATATAGGCTACTGATACTACAGGAAAAAGAGTTCATATTAAAGCACAGAGAAGACTATCATGAGAAACTGCATTTTATCCACCCTTCTGGGAGGTGTTGGGAAACCTGTCTAATGTTGTTCCATGGTTCCATTAGGGAAACATTATGGTATCAAAGGGACTGACAATTTACTTATGCCTTCATCTCATAAGAGCTATGCACCTGAACATTATGGAACGGCCAGATTTGCTTACCCACTAGAAACTAAAATGCTACTGATACTCTTTTGGTAATTATATTCCAAATACCTAAAATTTTAAGGTAGTTTGGAGAAAATGGCAAAGAAATGCTCCTCCATTCCTCTTTTAATCTTGTTTGTGAAAAGTTAGCATTATACATGAAGAGAGAAATGTGCAACCTCTGCACAGAGCCTGAGATGCAACAGATACATGGAATCAACTAACATTTTGGTAACAGTTGTAGTGCTATTAACAATGACACCATAATGTTAAATATCAATATGGACATTAGCCTGCCCATTGCTATGGCCAGGGTGAATATCAAGCTTGGTGAGTAGTCAGTCACACAAAAAAACCTCTAAAAGCTTCAGAATGCAAAAGATAGCAATTTAAAGGATCCTTTGAACTTTTAGACAAATCCACAACTTTTTTTAAACCAATGATCCACTGAACATATTATCCTCAGAGCAAAATTATCTCTGTACTTGAAGCATTGTGCTCTTAATGTTCAAACTTTAAGAAATTCTTTCATAAAAGGGAGAAAATTAAATCTGGCCATTACGGTGCCCATATTGAACACATCCAATTCAAGGTAACGTCCTCAACAGCAGAAACAGTCCACAATTCACAAAACTGTGAAAATTCAGAAAATATTTCTTAATCATAACAACACATCATTCCTACTCACGAAGCTTTAGTATCAGCTCTGTTAAAGATAAATATTAGTATTTACTAACCTACAATGGTAGATCACTAAGGCCATGTTGGTAAACACTCAGCTCACGAGATGGTGGGTGACAAAACAGTTCTTTCTGACCCAAACAAAAAGCTTATTCTGACTCGTGGATGACCCTTTGGTCATTCACGAGTCAGAAATTTAATTTTGTAACATATGTTAACAATATCTACACTAGAAATATTCAGGAGCCTGGGTTATAAAACAGCACAGAAGTTTAGACTGTGCCTACAAGGAGAAGTGTACAATGGACCAGAGGGTTTAAAACTCCATTTTTTTTTTGACTTAGCTAGTGCTTCAAGTGCATTGCTACACAGTCAAGTCAGAAATTCCACATAAAATTGGCTCCCAGATATTGTTGGCATCACTGATCTCCAGCTTAGTTTTGTTATGGGTTGTTATTAGCATGAGAGGGCTTCTTCTGCCATCAGATTCTTCTTACAGGAAATATGCTTCTATCTTTAATGTCCAGTGAGATAATAAATGCCTCCTTCTTTCAAACATCTGTTGTGACTTTGGCATTCAGCTCAGTGGAAGGGGAGTAGCAATTGGCCACATTATTGGATATCTAGATACAACATGGCATCATCTTCTGTAAAAGGCTTTGGAAATATCTAGCAAATAGATTGAGGTAGCCACAAGAAAAATGAAGAATATTTGAAGAGTCAAGATAAGGGATCGAGATATCAAAAAGAAACAAGAGATTCAGGATCAGAGACATGCAATACTCTCAAAAATGTTAGCACAAAAATAGTCCCTTTAAAATACTCATCCAAGAAAGCTCTAACAGGATCAGGCTTTTATAGTTCATGTTGTCTGTCTGTTCCTAAAATCATTGTGATTGTGGATTCATGTATTACTGTCATGGCAGTGACAGAGAACAGATCTGTTTAAAGAGTGCTTTACCAAGGCCTGTCAACATTTGAACTAGAAGAGTGATAGATTTGACAGGTTTGGGAGATACTGTTTCCTGCCACTACCCGGGAGGGCTGACACGAGAAGCAGAAATACGCCAGGCCAGGCACTGAAGTTTTCACCACATCTTGCTGCTGGCCAGGCACAGCGATGTTGCATAACTAAGGACAGGGAAATAATTAATGTTTCATATGTAAATCAATCCCAGTGGAGACCAGTTGTTATCTGCAGAGTGGGAAAGCACAGAATGAAGTGGAGTGACACACAGGACAGTAGTGCCTATGACAGTGCCACGAAATGGTGGAGACAAGACAAGGAGTATGAAGACTGCAAGTTTTATCTTTGTTACCAAATGCACTACTGTGAAATAAGGATGAATAGGGTAGCAGCAGAAAATTCTGCACAAATGGTGATGTCTTAACTTTGTAGAATTTAAATTTAAATTTTAGTTTACAGCATTGCTTGTAAACAAAGATTAAATTTTTTTTCCTCTCACCTCAAATATAGAAATCAGAAAAAAAAAAAAATCTCCCAGTCCAAGTTAGATTCATTACACAAGAATTACAGCATTAAGACTTGCATCTTATGAACATCCACAAAGGTAATGTTGTTACAAGGTTTGGTTGCTTGCAGTTTTGGGTTCTTTGTAAGGACAAATTTGATCTCTGAGTTGTGAGGCTCTCTAAATGCATCCAGCTCCTCCTGTTCCCATCTTTTACAGCTAAAACTCAGTCTTCCTCTCCTCCCTGCTACCTTGAAGACACATCTCAGAACCATGTTTATTTGGGCAATGTGCAAAAACTTTCATTCCCAAAAATGTGGAAATGCCCAAACAAAACCTATGCCACGTGTTTGTATTGCTTCTATCCCTTTCCTCAGCAGCTGTAAAACCACTGTGCTCATCCTTTGCACCCAGAGGGTACATGGTCAACCCCACCTGCCAGGGTTGCTTTTCCCCTGCTCAGTGCTCCTCATCCACTCCCCTTGCTCCAAAGCTGTCTTTGTTCTTCCAGACTCAGCACAGCTGACTGGCACACTTCTTCTCCCTCCTTCACACCTTGCACTGTCCAAGACGTTCCTTATTTTCCCATGGAACCCTGTTGTACCGTCACAGGTTATTCTCTCTCCAGGTCCCATACCAGTCAGCTTTGATCCCTTTAACATGGTCTCATCTTACTAAACTGCTTTAAATTTCTGTAAAGTCATAGGCCTTGCATTGCTGTATTCCACATATGCACATGTGAATTGCCAATCTCTCTTTATCCTCAGGTAATACCAGACCTTATCTCATCCCATATAACTCCCTCTTATCCTACCTCACCTCCACACAAACTTTGCTTGCTGCCCGGTACAGTGAGAAGCAGCCACTGCTTCCCTCCACACCTGCTCAGAGGGGCTGCTACTCCAGTCTGCCAACCAGAGCACCACAGAGAGGGCTCTGCCTCGCATTCCTTTCATTGCCATGGCTCTTGCTCCTCCCACACACCATTGCAGAGCCTTCTCTCCACACCAATAGACGCAGTGGAGTGTGCATCAGGCTTGCAGCCTCTCGCTGATAAGCAGATGGAGCTTCAGTCTAAACAGTTCTTCCATTACAGCATCATGCTGAGTAACTGAAACAAGCATCAGCCAGTGCCACGGGAACAGAACAGGATCCATTTTTCAGAACAGTGGGTGAGAACTGATTTTTTTTTTTTCTCCGCCTCTTTAAGGGGTTCGGCATTTAAAGCAAAGAAAATATAGGAAGTGTTTATAAGGGAAATGAAAATGAGCAATTTCCTTGCAGTTAATTATATACACCCAAACTTACTTAGTTTTTTTTTGTTGTTGTTGTTGTTTTTTAATCTATATAATAGATGTACACCAACCTGGTTTTGCAAATGACCAGGTGCCTTGGGAGTGATGAAATTTAAGCTGAATTTCTTGTAACGCAATTTAAGATGTGCTAGAGCCATTGGGAAGGGTATTAAGAACATTTCTCAGGACTCTAGCACCTATGAAGCAGTTCAGTTACACAGCAGAGTGCTTTATCTTC
Source organism: Pyrgilauda ruficollis (assembly GCF_017590135.1). Taxonomy (NCBI): domain Eukaryota; kingdom Metazoa; phylum Chordata; class Aves; order Passeriformes; family Passeridae; genus Pyrgilauda; species Pyrgilauda ruficollis. Next base: position 13,761,690 of record NW_024511432.1, read on the forward strand.
CTTCCCCAGGCCTGAGAGATAAGATTAAAACATGGGTACCATTATTGCAGAAACCACCTTTGCATCAAGAAATCTAATGAACAGTACGCGTCAGTGTGTGATGTTATTCAACTCATCTGCAGCCCACACTCAATCAATTCACCTTCTCAGCATTTTCTTACAGTTAATATTGGACAGTAAAATGACACCTGAGTTTCTTGTCTTCAGGTAGGTAAGAGAAAGGGCTAGGGGCCAGAAAACCGATTTTTTTATTCTCTTCATTGAGGAGATGAAGAAAGATGAGTCTCTTGGGGGAAGCGGAGAAGTTAATTAAGAAAATCTTCAAAGTGTTTAATTTTGCTACACATAAGTCTGTATACAGTTCTTGGACAAGGTTCGATCACTAGCAAAACAAACCATGATGGATTCTTATGCAACCTCATCAAAACAGGCAGAAGGATATTGGGAATTGCATCCCTGCTTCCCCATGCTGTGCTTGGTGTCAAGAGAAAGATGAGCTGGATTTCTCCTCAGAGAGAATGACCACAGTCTTCAATAGTTTCAAAATCTTGATACATGTTATTCTTAGCCAGGTGACCACCACGTCCTAATGCTCCTGTAAAATGGAAATGAAGCTGTCCTGTCCCATTACTGCTTTTGGAGGAGATGAGGCCAAGTTAGTCACTGAACATGGGCTCAGTAAAGATTGTTTTAGGATAGCTGAAGAGACAGTCAAGCATAAAAGAGAAGACGAGGTTATGGAGATTTATGGGCAGCATTGACAAAAACTGCAGCAGGAAGGGATTGGTGAAGAGATTATTGGTAGGGCCTAGGGAGACCTACTGTAGTCAGGTATCAGACTACAGAGGAGAAACTGTAAAAACATCTAAATCCAAAGATGTAAGAAAAATATATCATTATCTCTAAAACTGTATCTTGCTGAGTAACTTATCTCAGGTAGCATTCCCAAACAGTTTAGGGGGACTGGCTGTGTTTGACAGATTTTGATTTCATAGCAGTGTTCATATTTTGTGAAAGAAGGAATTTTTTCTGTACATCTTTGCTACAGCTGCCTTTGCTGATTTTTCTAAGAACTCAACAGACCAGGTGTCACTCAGATTTTCTAGTACTAAGCACTATATAGCAGAACATCTTTTGACTTTTTTTCTTGTTGGTTTGGTTTGGTTTGTATTTTTGGTTCTCTTCTTTTTCCATTAAGTATTTCCAGACTACAGACTGGGACTCTGAACCTTTAGGAAATATCCTAAACAGGGGCTATGAAAACAACTGATAGGGTTCCACAGTGTTTGTTTCTGTAGTACTTGCCCAGCAAATACTTTTAATACTACAAATACTTTTATATAGAAATAGGTTTGGGATTTTTAGTTTTTTTTAGTGGTTTTTTTTTTTTTTTTTTTTTTTTTTTTTTTTTTTTTTTTTTAAGCAAGCAGGATATACAGATCATGAATTTGGAAAAGGAGCATCAAATGTTTTTTATTTCCTTTATGATGGCTATGTAGAATAGCCACGACTACAGAGGATCAAATAGTTGCAAGTAACAATTGCTGATTCAGCCCATGTGTTTTTATTTTCGTAGGTAGGGTTTTATTTGCATAGGTACTTTATGAACATATTATGAAGTCTATTATGCATTCACAGTTTTGAAGCATTTGCAGTGGTTTTTTTGGGGAAAAGAGGAGCCTGAGGCAAAATTACAACAGGAAAGAAATAGTGAAGGGAGGACTGTTATAGAGACAAGCTGGGGAGGAAAAAGGAGGGCAGGCATTTCAGCTGAGCAAATGTTGTGATCTAGTGACCACGTGGCTGCCCAAGAGCCAGTGCTGGCAAATATCAGGAGAAATGAGGGCTGGGGACACGATGGGCTGAGATGGAGCTGCCTGGAACTGTTATTGCTCCCAAGGGAGCTGCCCCTGCCAAGGCTGGGAGGGTTTCTGTTCTGCTTTCTACTTGCATCCCTGAAACACCTTACTGCTCCAGAGTAACACCTGCTTAATAGAAATTCCTCTGCCCAGCTTCTTGGACAGCACTACCCCACGCTAAAATGTGAAAAACTGCTGATAGCTTCCAAGTGTTTTTTGGTTTTTTTTTCAGACAAGAATGAATCAACCATATAATTATAATAGCAAATTGAACTTGGAGACAGTTTATAAAAGTTGTTGGGAAAATACACACTGGTTTTGGTTGATCTTTAGAATTTGGAAACTAATGCACAGATTCAACATTTTTTTTATAGAAATAGGTTTCTGATATAGCTAAATGTAAGGGAGAAAGTTCTGCTTGTGGCCAACACTTTTCTACAAGAAAAAAAATTGACAAAGTTAACTATTTCAGTAAAAAAAAATTACAACAGATAAGAATACCTATTAGAGGACAGTGAACAAATAAACTGAAGAAACATATGATTATTTTCTTTCAAAGAGTTCTATCATATTTTTGAGAAAAAAATATGACTAGAAAGAAATTGTCTTTGTAAAGATTAATTATCCTGAATATTCTTGGGAACTTATTTCTTCACACAGCTATGGACTAGAGGAAGGAGAACTGGGCACTGAAGAAAAAACCCCCAAAACCTGTATGAAGTAGACGCCTGATAAAATTCAGTAAAGTTTAGATATTTTACAATGAGTATTGCCTTTAAGGAAATAGCAAAATAGGTGTGGCCCATGAAACTTTCCCATGTTCCTCTTCTGCAACACAGAAAAATGTCAGTTTTTGTATGTCCCTACTCATACTGCAAGAGGGAATCCTGTAGGAGCAGAGAAAGGAAACAGAACGAACACAGGTTCCTGTTACAAATCGCATCTCTCTCTTTGCTCTGGACACAGGTAAGGAGCTCCTCTCTTCCCTTTACAGCTTGTGTGATGTATGTCCACATCCTGCCCTGCAGAACCTGGTATGGAATAGGACAGAGCTCACTTCTAGATGTCTCTGGCGCATCTCCCTCCTCGTGTGAATGTCCTGCCCAGTCTGTCACCCAGGCAAGCCTGAAGGGCACTCGGGCACGGCACTGCTCACCTGTGACGTGCTGTCGGGTATCCATCCAGGTGGGTCAGGACAGCTCCCTCGGGAGCAGCCCACTGCAGCAGTGCAGCTGTGCCTCAGGGCATGCCCAGGCAGGCAGGTGCAGCCAGCTGCATGCCAGCTGTGCCTGCGTGTGGAGCCACAGCTGGAACCCAGCCAGCAGCAGTTGGACGCTGCATCACCACAGCAGCACAAGAGAGAGGCAGAGATGGCACGAGCGTGGCAGAGCTGCCCATGGGCATGTGGTTAATCCAGCTGGCTGGATGTGCCTGGGAACAGCCACATGGCCACGTGCCCCACTGAATCAGGCCTAAAATTTGGGCTTTTTTGTTCAAAAAAACCCTTTGGTTTTTTTTAGAACAAGTGCTTTAGGGAACCAATGGCACCCAGACATAAAGTAATAAGCACCTATGACAGGAATAATTATAATGTTATGGAAAAAAAAAAATAGAAAGAAGGAGAAAAATAAAAAGCCAAAATGATCATAATCTTGGGGAAATACACATTTAGCAAGTAAATAATAGGGGTTTCCAAAGTCTCAAATAATTAACACAAACCCAAACCCTCTGGTACTCATTCTCAGGAGAGACATTTGAGACAGATGCACCCAAGAGAATGCAACTGATGAAAAGGCAAATATTCCAATCTCCTGGCTAAACAATGTGCTTTGTGTAGATTTTTATTAAGTATTTTAAACAAAAATTTAAAATTAATTGATAATTGTTGCACAATGCTCAGATGCCAAGGTGATAAGAACATTTTAAACATCATACCAAACTCCAGAAAATTCAAACATTTAACAGACCTATTGTCCTCATTAGTATTAACAGCAATGTCTAATAGCTATTCTGCAGCTCTGGAAATACTTTCAGAAGTAGCATCGTGAATGTGAACTCAAAGGGAATGTTCATATGAGCCAGATCATTTTATGACTTTAAAGATGAAGTGCTATACACTGCTGTGCTTTTATTCTAAAGATCCCAAAGAATTAAAATCAAAGAAGGTTTTCTAGGTTTTTAACCTTTTCTACCCTTTTCCTTTTTCAGTTAATATTTTCTACCAAGAACTGAACTCATCTTTCACAGCATTACATTTATGCATGATCTTGAGTCACAAACCTACAATGAACTCCAGCCACCTGCAAAGTGAAGGGTGACAAGAAGGGACTACAGTTCAGACTAGGAAGTGAAGCATATCTTATTTCATGGTGGCTACATGGGAATGCTACAACATGACCACATTTTTATCCAGCAGCCTGAATGAATGTAGTGTCAGTAGTAACTACAACAAACCTTCTCCTGTAGGCTTTTCTCACGTCTTGCTCCACTACACATAGGACAAAAAAACTAAAACTTGCATTATTAATTGTGCAGAAAATAACTTAAAGGCAACCACACCTTACGATCTTAAATGTCTTTTCCAAACTAAAGGACTCACTTGGATCCAACTGGTGCAGTTTTTCCTTCTGAAAAGGCTGTGACAGAAGACTCTTCCCTTGCCTGTGTAATCAGCAGGCACAGGTGACTGGGCTGACTGGTGCCTTTGAGGTCACCCTCAGCCCACAGCTGCTTTTAGCAGCCCCTCTCTCAAGTTACAGCTGCCACATGCAGCCCAGAATCTGGATTACAGCTCTTCAATGCAATTTAAAATTATTTTTGAACTTAACCATTTGCTATACTCACTGCACTAGGTCACATCTCACTGGCTGCCTTGAAATTTGCTCACCCAGTTTCCAGACAGCCTTGTGCCAAGCTGGTGGAGAGCTGGAAGAGCCCCAAGCCTTGGCTTCACCTCCTTCAGTGCTGCTACACAGCAGACTGGAGAAAGCATTTTGGACCGTGACACCCACATTTCATCAGAGCTCCACTCCCTAAGAATATGTAGTTGATACATATAATTATATTAAAAAACAATCACAGATACTTATTTATTTCCTGTAAGCCAGAACACAACTGCACTTTGAAATAATAAAATCTTCCAGGAAACAACCATCCACCCAAATTTAACTTCAAATGCAGACTCTGCTCTCACAGAAGTCTGTAGGGAATTTTGGCACTTGTTTCTCCAACAATAAGATCAGACTGCCTGCTTGGATCTCCCAAGTCCCAGAACTCTACATTATGTCATTATTTTCTTTTTCAGAAGCCTGAGAAATGTACCAGGCACCTCCCCATATAGATAAAAGGACATAATCTTGAAAAAAAGCATGGAAGGCTTATCCTGCTTCCACATTGCCTTTTAGATAGTTTAGGAACTAAGCAGGTGTCTCATATCAAACTCATGCATGAAGTCAAAACACCCTCCCCTCCTTTCTTCTTATATTTCTATTTTCTTGCAGACATGTTGTCAGTTTCATTTTGAAGCATATTCCCTCGCAGTAGAACAAGATTTGTTTATATATTTACACATGCAAATAAGACCCTGCAGGCTGTGATAGGTTATCTCTAATTTTAGGGATTTTTCTTGAACTGTTTGCCAAGAAGTTATAGGTACAACACATGACGTGGCAGGTACTAATGGACTGGAACTATATTATTGCAGCGAATGGCAGAGTAAAAAGGTATATAAAACATGAATAAACATTGGGACATTTGTCAGTACTTCCCTAACACTACAGCAAAATTCAATATTTTCTTCTACAATTTTTAACATAATTTTCAGTCTGCTATGAAGATGTGAGTATAAACTGTGTACATACACAATTTGATACATTACACCTACAGCAGCCAAACAGTCTGTGCAAAGTACTGCCACGTCCTGAAACAAAAACCAGATTGGTTTGTATCTGAAAACTACCGAATGCAGGCTTTAAAATTGCAGACATATTTTAAACAAAGACAATAAATAACTACACAGATAGTAGCCATGTATAAAAGTACTGCTGGCATGACAGTTTAACATGTCAGAACATTAAATATCCAATATCCCTGTTAGATAAATATCATCTTCCTACCAGAAATGAGTAGAGGAACATTTTGTTCCTCTTGAGGAACTGTAGAACCTTATCATTGCTCAGTCTCAGCTCTGGAGTCAAAACCTCTGCCACTACTTCGGGTGTAAGGATTGGTTTTTGGAACTCCTGGAAAAGCCAGAAAAATGGCATGGTCTGTCAAATGACAGACTGCACAAACCCAACTATTTTGGAATTTGTAAGGCTGACCGATGCTCTTGGATTGCACTGATTCAGCCCAGCTATGAAATATTCACCATGTGGTAATTTATTCTGATAACAACTGATCCCTGCTAAAAGATGCTGTGCTGGGAATTGGTTGAAATATATGCTTAGCAAAAAAAAAAAAAAAAAAAAAAAAACAAAATTTTCCACACATCTTAAAAAACCCGTCATCATTAAAATACTCCTTTTTTTCTTTCTTTTAAATATTGGCAGTCTAACACATGGTCCCTGTCAAGCAATACAAGAGGAAGAAAATTCAGAAAATTCATCGTTTTCAATCTTTGAAATACATTTGCATACAAAGTGTATCTTTAAGGGAAAATAACTTGGCAGTGTCAGTGGCTGACACAATAGAAGCTTTATCACACTTTTTCTGCACATCTGAAAACATTGCCAAACTCTTTAGAATTTAACAGTATTTAACATTTATGAAATAAAGGCAAGATTTAAAAATCCTTGGGATACCTGGTTCTCTTGTATTGTGATACTGCATATATTTTCCCTTCATTTTATGATTTTTTTTTTTTTACCTGAGAAAAATGAAAATATGTCATATGGACTGAGAGTCCTGCAAGTGCTGGAGCATAAGGTACATATTTCCCTCAGAAGTTAGTGTCATTGTTTCTTAAGCACCTATTTCTGGAAGCACAAGCACTCCTTCAGTTTTTCTTTTCCAGTGAAAACAGTGATTTTGTGACCAGCAAGATTGCACTGAGAACACCAAAACACTGATAGGCTTTTGAACTCATATTAAACGGAAAGAAAAACCAAACCAACAGCTAAACCTTTAATTTCTGTACAAAGAGGAGCTGTCCCCAGGAAGACACAACACTTTTTACAGTCAACAGTGATCATATGTATACAATCATATGTATAAGACTAAAAAAAAGCAGATTTTCTTTTCTAAGTTTCAAATACTTATTATTAATGTTATCATGCTTGTTCTATTAAGAAAACAGTTAAATCCTATCAGTTATTTTTCATTCTATTACAGATAAATCAGAAATAAACACCTTGCACTTCATTTTTGCTTTGAGAACACTACTAAGGAATTAATTATTTCTTTATTCTTACTTATAGTTTTGAAATAATGCCTTGGATGATACCTATACTATTAAATATAATAAATAATAAAAAAGAGATTTTTTAAAATTGACACTTGTCTCTTTAAAATGATGATACCAAACAATGTAGGAGCTAGAATTAATGGGGATTTCCAGCTTTTGTTAAACGACAAAAAAAACCCAAAAAAAACCTCACCAAACAAAAAACTATTCTAAGTTTCCCTAATGAATGTATTTGCAAAACTATGAATTCTCCTCCAACTTAAATTTGACTGTTTTTTTATCTTGAGGAAAAGCCATTTACCAAATCCTGCTTGTTCATAGTGCTTTTTTGATTTTAGGGCAGTATTCTTATTGGAGTTTTATGTACTACACAGGCAGATCAATAAACTTTATGGGCCAAATTTGGATTAACAAAACCAGGTACAACTCTGCTAAAGTTAAATGGATTGTCCCTGCTTACATCAATGATAAAATTGCCTTTTTATGTTGCATTTAAGAAAAGAGAAAATGGAAAGGCTCACAAAGGTGTAAATTTGCCATGCTTCATACATGCTTTATCTTAAAACATCTACTTTTGGCTTTTAATTGTAGTGGTGTTCTGTAAAGAAACACGACCTTACAGGGCATTTTCAGGAATGGAACAGTCTATATATTAAAAGGCAGCAAATGATTCATAACTGCTTAGCGGTCAGGCCTGTGGGGCCATGCTTCCCATGTGAAATTTTTTTCTGCATTGCAAACTCTTACATTAAATTGTGATAAATGAAGAGCGGAGGCTATTCATACAAATCAATGACTTTAGTGTATGTGTCATTAGCCTGAGAGATGCAGGCAGCGGTCACTACTATAAATCATGTGATGATCTGCTGTCTGCGACTCGATGCAAGCAAGCAGATGCATTAGGAAGGTTAAAGAATGAAATTAATCTGTGCATTTCCCTTTCTTTCTTTCTTTTTTTTTTTTCCCCTTTAGTCACCTGGTCATACAGAAAGAATTAAAATCACATGACCCAAAGTTAAACTAGCTACAGAACAGTAAGTTGGCTAAGTTAGATGTCACCTTTCAACTTAAAGTTAATTAAATATTAATGGGATTAATTTATTCATCATCACATGAAAAGTAAAATATATAGAATAGGTAAAATCCACCAGTGCTTCTCACACAGGAGTTGATATTATTAATTGCTTTTAATGCAGACTGTGGCACGAGACCACGTGTAAGAGATCAAGCACACTGCAAAATGTGCTCTGATACTTTTAAGTGCAGCATATTTCTTTCTTCACATTTTATAAATCCGGTGTTTAGTAACCCATGGCCATGCTCTTCATACCAGTAACTTGGAGTGGGTTATGAATATGAGTCAGGTTGAATGTATTACTGATGATGGAGTACAGTCCCAGATATCTGTGGCTGGGAGTGTTAATGGTGAGAGTGTGCAGAAGGGGTCAGGGACGGTAAAAAGAGATATGGACAATATAATTTTAAAACTGAAATTAATGAATTTGGGAAGGCCATATTTGATATAAATGTTAGGCCAAAGCCTTCAGTCTTTACTCAATACTTATTCAGGCAAAACACCCACTGACTTCAGTGACAGATTTCCTGGGATGGGGACTAAATATGCCCCAGGAGTCAGATTGCCCCTTTCTTTTTTACAGAGGCAGACAGGGAAGATCATGCAGGAGTCTTAGCCCCTCCTGCATCTGTGTGGACCCTGTAGGGGATTATACAGGTCTCCTTCTCCTGGCTCCACCTCTGCCCCTGTGCAGTCTAACACCAGCTGGCAAGGAACAAGTCAGAGCAGAGGCTCTGAGCCAGACTCACACCAGGACTAAACATTCAACATGATTCTTTGCAGGGCTCCCAAAGTCCAGCAATGCTTGGGAAGGACTCTAGGATTTGGCCTCTTATAACCTGTGATGCCCCAGGATTTTAGCTTTTATATTTTTCAAATCCTTTACTGCTTTAGGGTATAACTCTAAACTCCATATAAAGTGTTAGTTACTGTCTTCACATTTTGGTCAGAAAAAACAAGCCTTGTAGGCCTGAAGCTCAAGGACACCCTACAGCATCAGACCTGAATAGTATAAATGAAAGTGAATTGTGGGAGGAGCAGACTGGGGGAATATGACTTCATTTCCTGAAGCTGTAATTGGAGGATTAACCCTGATATGTAAATAGACCAAATTTATAATTGTCTGAAAAACTTGTGACCATCATTCATTGTAGGTGTAGCCCCTTGGGGAGGCTTCATCTGCCCTTAATGTACCTGAAGGCCCTTCATGAAATATATTCACTTTTATTCTCTTTATTCTGTCTGGCCTCTGTTTTTAGGTAAGCTCAAAAAAGGCATCACCTGTCCAGTCTGTAACAGGGAATCCTGAAAAGGGTTTGAAGACTCTGCTTTGAGCCAGCAGTTGATGCTAGGCACAATTAAGCGTGAAAGCAAATTAATGACAGAAGGGGCTGCATTTCAAAGGTGCTTGAAGCAGTCCATGGGCATAAAATAGAGCAGAACACCTTTGTGCTTATGAAGGGCACTATAAATCAATAAAGTATAAGTTAGCCTGGACAGTGATAAGATAAGTATTAAGCATGTGCTTAATTCACTTAGCTATCCTTCCGAAAAAGATAATACATTCAATGTAGACATATTTCAATTGAATTGATAGCAGATCTGGATTGAGCAAGCCTAGAGACTGAATTACCTTTATCCATCCCAGCAAGAATAAGGATGAACTTGCAAGCAAAATCAATGTCAGAAAGGTCTTACTGGCTCTTACAACAGCAAACCTAGTATCACTTATATTGAAATATACAAAAACTATTAATGACTATTACAAAAGGACATCCATCCTACTAGAGTGGAAACTTACAGCAGGTTAAGAACCAATGACATCAATTTAGATCACTAAATCACTCAAACACAAGGAATAAAAGCAAAAAATCTGTTTTATATAATTTCTCAAAACCTTCAAAAATTATTATTTAACTAAAGTTGCCAAATAAAGGTGGAAAGTGAATTTCAAATGCCTCTGAGTTGATTCCCCCAGTAAATCCAGTCTCTTGTGTATTGTTCCACTGTCACTTAATTACCACTTCCTATGTATTTATTTCTATTTGATATTATTAAGTTTAGGGCACACCTCACACACATATTTTAAATTTATTTTTCCTACCAGCACTTGGTTCTCCAGTTGATCCCATCTAGTCATCAGAATTGTTATTTTATATCTAGAGCAGTGCTTGAAGTCTAATGCAAATAGCACATGGAAATTTTGGTCTGGGATCATTTAAATATCCCAAACTCCGTAGTGTTGCAGCTCAGCATCTACCAGGTGCCTAAGCTGGGGCTGATCATACTTCCTTTGGAGAGGCTGGCCTACGATGCAGGCTGCAGAACTTCAATAGAAACATTTCTTTCTTTCCCAGTGTAAATTCAGTGATTTTAGGAATTCACATCATATTTGCTGCTGAATTTCTTCAATAAAGTTCTGCTTCTGCTCGTTCCTGAAGCAAGGAAGAGCTGTATTTTAAACCCAAATGAAGGGAGCCATAAAGTAAAATACAAGACATGGCTGCCCATTTTAAAATGCAAGTGAATTTTTCAAATTTTTTTATTATAAATGCTTTTTAGAAAGCAGAAGACAGTCCTGAAAAGGTTTGATAGCAACTTGCAAAAGTCACTCCTCATGACCATCTGAATATCAGATAAAAAATTTAAAATATTGTGTGGATGAAAAGGCTCCTTCCTTTTGGAGCAAATCCATGCTTCCTTTTCAGTGACTAATTCCTGATTTTTATATCACACGTCACTTTTGAGTAAATGCCAAAAAAAAAGAGGCAAATGCTCTTTACAGTCAGTTGGTAGTTTTATACCCTAGGTTTAAATTGCAGGTCGACAGGAAACCTGGGTTTAATTTTTAAGTGTTACATTAAGAAAATAAAATATTTCTTACAAAATCAGCTACTTTACTGGAATGCCTCATGCCATACCCAGTTTATTTGCCTGTTTTAGGGACAGCTGGGGACTGTACATCATATTACACAACTGAGTCAGGCTCCTTTCACAAGCATAGCATGAATCACCGGGTGCCTCGGTATTTCCTCAACACGGCTCTTTCCTTGCAGCTCCTGGCTCACACTGGACTCCATCAGGCTGGATGCTGATTGCTCTCCTTTCCAATTAGAGCCTTCCAAGTGAAGGCACTCACAGAGTGAGCTCAGCTCCCTGCGTGGCCCAGGGCTCCTCAGCCCTCCCGTGAGTGTCAGTGCTGCTTATGCAAGGGTAGGAGTCAGAGCCAAGCCCTTAACCAGCAATTATGGCTCCCTTAAGTTACAAGGACCCTTCTCAGGGCCAAAAGGGCAAGAACTTGTTGATGTCCCTTTCCACTGGCTGGGTCTGAAGCTGATGTGCAGGTGCTGCCATTGCTAAACAAAGGTTTTAGTAGCAGGTCAGCTCCAGAACCTGCAGGGCTGCAGGAGGAGGGCAAGGCAGACCCCTGGGCTTGCTGAATCTCCCAATTACTACACAAAGGACTAAAACACAGGGTCGTGGATAAAAGTGAATAAATGTTTCTAAATTCTTACCTTAAACACACTTAAGCTCAAAGCTATTTAATTGAGGATTTAAAAGCATGTATGCTTTATGAAGCTGGGGCTACCTGCTTCATTCTCTTGCTCTTATTTTTGCTTTTATCCTTTTAGTCTTGAAGAAGCCTAATTAGAAGCTTGAACAGGGCTCTCTCTCCCTGCCCTTAAATCAGTAATTGGCTTCAGTGCAGAGACTGTCAGGAAATTAACACATCACAACATGACAGCTGTTAATTTTTTCTCCTTATTTGTCATATGAATCACTGCTGATTTGCCAGAGTGCATAACAAATTAGTGGTCTGTAATCAGCGGCCTCTCTCCTGTGTGCAGCACCTACTTGTTTTTCCCCTTTTCTCCCGAAGTCCATTACTTCACTGCTTCAGCAGGAATGACTGTTGCTAGGTGTGTCATTGTCAATAAATCAGAATAAGCAGATGCTAAAAGCGCAAGAAGCTCTTTAAACTTTGATGAAGGCTTTTAGTTACATTTTTAAACTTACACTTGGAGCTGGATTTTTTTTTTTAAATTGTCACTCCCTGGCATAATATACTGTCAAGTCTTCGGGTATCATCTAAAGCTTCACATCCTTCACAATGTAGAGCTGAAAATATGATTTGCAAAAATTAAAAGAAGATATTTTCCTGAAGACAATTTTCAAAATGGTAAGGCCTGCTGTGGCCCCCACATCAATAAATAACAATTAGACACAATGCACCGTGAGCTTTTCCTGCTGCCTTGAGATAGATTTACTGTATTTTTGTATAATAAACTCTATTTAATATGAGTCAGCATGCTCCACACACCAACAGAACTATATGCAGAAGAAAAAGCCTCGAGTGCAAATACAAACCACGAAATTTGGGGAAATAAAATGAGTTAAATTCTATCCTCTCAGTGGTGCAATTAAATCTGAGTATTTTTGGCCACCTTTTTTTTTGTCTAGTTTTAGAAATGATGATGTATGTGAAGAAGGCCATGGGAACAATATGCAGTACTGTGCAAAAGCTGGAACACTTCTTCCTGTATCTCTGAGCTGTGCTCAGAAATGTTGTTCAGTTTAAGAGGTCTGCAACTGGCTGATAGTCTCCTAAAATTGGAAACGTTTTGGAAATATGAACTGGAAGGACTGAAACCTAAATTACCTGATGAATATAACTAAACTGAAAGGACCCACTATGTATTCCGTGTCTTGTGTCTCAGACAAATTAAAATAAAAACAAGAATGTGATATATTTCTTTAGCAAAAGGACCAAGTACAGACCCTGTCCTATGTTTTCTAATTTGTATTGAAACATGCTTAGAGCCCCTATAAATTATTTTAGGGTTCATAAAATATTTTTTTTCATTTCACCTAAGCTGAACAAACCACTAAAAATCCAGAAAAATGGAAAGCAGTGAAACCTATACTCTGAAGCTAAATGCTGCACAGTCCTTTGTATTCATCATACCTTTTCCTCATGATTCAAGCACTCCACCTTCTCCTCCAGAACGAAATGGGGGTAAAAATAAAAGTATTTTAAGTTTGCCATGGTACCTGAAGGCTGGGCATTGCTGAGGAAATGCTGCTTCATGGGACTTTGCTGGGAGCAAAGACATCTTCACACCAGAGGCAGGAGGGGATCCCGACCCTCTGAGGTCACTCCTGCGAGGTGCTGGCCCCCAGCCAGCAGAGCACTTACTCACCTGCCTTGCTTTCAAGGTGAGCAGGGATTTAAGTGTCTCAGACACAAAGTGCTCTGTGTCTTACAGGGCTCCATGCATGTGCTTATGAGTGAGATTTATTTTGTGATTCACAGGCGTCACACAATGCACTCCTACTCTGCCTCCATGGCTGAAGTTTTCAGTGAAATTTTCAATGAGCCTACTTGACAATGATAATATAAACATTTCAAAAATCTCTTCAGGAGAATTTTCCCTACAGTTAATTGGTGTTTTATATTTACATGTATGTACAAATATGAAATGGTTGTTAAAATGGTTATTTTGAATGCAATGTGTAAAAGCATCCAAAATTTTGTATAAATTGTATTAAATGGTTATTTATAGATAATATATATGTATGTTTAAAAAGTCACTAAAGTGCTTATTTTCATGGCAATTATTATTTTTAAAATCTAAGGACGCAAATTATTTATTAGTGTGACATATATTTTCTTCTATGATTTCTGTTATATAAAGAAATGAAGGTTTAACTACTTGTGAAGTTTAAAAAAATCCCCTTCATATTTACATTCTTAAATACAACTTGTGGGGTTTTTTTTTAAATATAAATTTTAATTTTTTCAAGAAGAAAAATCAACTCATTTCAGAAATTCTGTTTTGTTGTTCAGTCTTAATAAATATCTTCTGTGAGCACAATGTAAATTTCCCATTTGCTCCGTTATGCCTTGGTTTAAAAACACAACCTTAATTTTTTATTTACATTACAGAATCAGTTACCCTGAAAAGACCTGAAATTAGCAATTATGAAGTGTGTGCAGTACAGGGCAACTCTCCCAGCCTTTTTGAAATGCCACTACAAAGTGAATCTCCATACTGACTAAAAGGAGTTCCTTGACCTGCTGTAGTACCAAGGCACACAGGGACTGTCTCAGGCATCCTGAAGCCTTTAATAGGGTGTCTGGAGCAGACAGCCTTTGTGCAGAAAGGTCACCACTGAACACTGTTTACTGAGACTATAAATTACTATTTTTTTTTAGCCTAAGCAGATTCTACATGTCAAAAGCAACACTAAGAAAATTGTGGTGAACCACTATGTGTTTCAGATTCTAGATTTCAAAAAAACCCTTTTCAATAACCATTGAGAAAAAGCCAGAAAAATCAACCAAGAACAAAAACATAAAACCACAACAAATCCAAGTCACAGAGAAATGCTGAACAACACTGAATTACCTGCAGGTTTTCAAACTCCCTGTCATGAGGAAAATAATTGTACGACACCCACCAAATGTTAGGTCACTGTGTAGATGTGCAGCACTCATTTGCTCATCTCACTGCTTTATCAGCACTTCTGGATGTATCGTCTCCAAAATACACCATCACTAATTAAAATTCAGAGCAGAGCAAGTATCAGTGGTCAGAAAAGGAAAGGGTTGGCAGGTCACAGACAATGTTACAGCTAAGTTTTGCTACGCCTTTCTGGTATGGGGTTCTGTGTATTTAAGGGTGAGATCCTAACATTTCCATTATGTCACTTGTGTTAGCAACACTTGCTTAATTGGTGAAGAATTGAATGGTCAACATTTATTTGTAATTCATACTGGCTGACCACTATTTAATAAATAAAAAGCAGGGGGAATTGAAGTAGAGTAGACTTGGTATTTATTGTTAAACTTCCTTCCTGTCCCCAAGATTTCAGGAGCCTGTTATTAGTGGTCTCAAAATGATAAAACAGTGGATTTGCCAACAACTATAAATACACCATAAACCAGCATGTACAATTAAATAAAGTAGTGAGATGTTCTTAAGGGCAATTGACAACAATAGGAAATTTTACTGGGAAGTCTCCAGTCACCACTGTTTCCGTTGTTATGAATCCTGAGAGAGATTCCTTCAAAAGTTCTCAAAATCTGCACAAGTTAAAAAAAGATAAATAAATTTAGCAAAATATGCCAATGTAAAAAGCTTAAAAGTAGGAATCTTTCCCTAAGGGATGTAGAAAGGGAATAGACAGGAATTATTTTCTATTAATACCCAAAAATTCTGAGAGTCACACCAAAACACTAAAAAGAATCATTATGCTGATTTACTAAGACATAGAAACTTATATTCTAGCTCCCTGGGTATCCAGCACGAGGCCTTAAAGAAGCCTTAAGGAATACATATAATTAGTTCTATGTTCCTTAGCCTTAATTTTTTCTCCTTTCCCACTCATCATTTCTAAAACTTCCACCATAAATATTTTCAATAACTTTTATGAAATAATATTTTAATGCTGTTTTTCACGTATTTTTTTTTTTTAAAGATGAGTGGGGAGGACTTGAAGTATGATTTTAGGAATCTTTATTACAAAGAAAAAGGAAAAGTCTTCCTAGACTGAGGAACTGGGTTTATATCAAGACTTGCTGTGCTAATGCCTAAAATATCTAACAGTGTTTCACCCTTCTTGAAAAAACTGAGGGTCAGCAGTAAAGGAGGAAAAAATAAAGTATTTAGCTCTTTGTTTGATATTGCTTTTTAACAATATTCACCTTTTTTATTGAAGTAGTTTGATGGCCATGAGAAATACACCTGCAAAGATAACTCTCTGCTGCCTAATACAGTGAATTACCATCAGTCTAATCTTATCTAGACTACTGGCAATTAGTACCAGGAGAACAAATTAGAAGCTGTTTTGTATATCAGATCATCACAGCATTTCAAAACACCTGTTCTGTTTAACAAACATTTCTTCATATCTTATGATATGCTGGAATATCTTTAATTACAACACCATATAATTTGTAAAAGTCCGATTGTCCATCTGGGGTCCCCCAGCTATGGAAGAGTATTTGCGAAACTGTAGAACAGTATTAACACCTGTCAGAATGCAAAAGGCTGGCTCAGTCTTCAGTTAAGGCAATGATCTTCCTTCCTTCCTTTCTCTCTTTCCCACCCCTTCCTGCCTTCCTTTTCATCTTTTAAGACACAATGCAAAATCTGAGCTCTGAGGCCTTCAGTGAGCAAAGCCCATTGCAGGAAGCCAAACACTGGTGAGAAGACTGCCAAAAGGTGGTGTTAAAGTGAAATCAGTCCGAGGTGGAAGCAGTTTCTAGGGGTGTGGTACCACAAGAGCAGCTTGCTGACATCAGCCCAGCACCTCGTGGATGTCTGATATCCCTGGCAGGGACTGCTGGCACGGAGCAGGTGGGGAAAGGCCACCAGAGCTGAGCACGTCCTGAGAACTGCCACTCTGCTTCGTGCTTAGCTTGTCTCACTGGGGACAATTAAGAGTGAACTGCACTGGGAAAAGGAAAATGGCAACTAGCAAAAGGAGATGGTGCAAATTCTACTACACATTAGGGTTTAAATATATCTTGGGAGATTTGTGTTTTAGGACAGAACAGAGTTTTGAGATGTAACACTACTGATGTTCCTAAAAATCCTTTCTGTTGAATGTTCCTGGAAGTTATTTACATTGTTAGATACGCAAAAGATCCTATGCAGCTCCAAAATTGATGTCTAGATTATTTTCTAGAAGAATGAGAGCTGTGATGTTTACATCTAGACCCGAAATGTCCTGGAAATATATTAGCATGTATTTCACAAGACATGAAGCTGAAAGTAATATCCAGTAAGTACCTGCATCCCTTCTATCCCAGAAGGTAACTCTGAAACTGAACAACAAGGGGGCAAAAAAGAAAAGGAAGTAATGCAAAAGTTGTTAGGCAGCTTTATACACCAAAATAATCCAGTTTACTTTGGGGAAAATGGTGATTGCTGCATTATTCAGAGAAAATTACTGAGATTTTTGCCGCAGTACCAAATCTCTATCTTTCTTGTTGTATGCAGAAGAAAAAAAAGAAAATTGTGCAGGTCCTAAGATCTGGAATCCAATGCTAAAGGATTTACTTTAAGCCACAGAATGCTTAGCTATTAGATGACCTATAAACATTTTTGTTTCATGAGTGAATGTTTAATCTAGCACAATACTGTTCCAAAGGAAACCATTAATAGCAACATTTTGTAGCAGTTGTGTGCATGTCCCCACTGGACCTCTAAATGAAGTCTGCATAAGGACTGTAAAGGTAGTAACCCTGCAGCTACAGCTATAATTATCAGGATTTAATGGTGTTTATGAATGACTTGCTATGAGTCAAAGGATAATAATACGTCTTATTAAAAATTTATTCCAAGTTATTTTTATAAAACTTTACTCATTTACGTGTCACCAATGATTGTTCTTTTAAATGAAACAATAGAACAATAAGGAACATTTAGACTTCAGGAGAAATCCTAGCACAGGGTCATTATATAATGACTCACTATAAACAAACAAACAACATGGTATCTTTGTAACATAGCAATTAAAAATATTAGCCTAAAAGTGAATTTAAAAAATACAATAAGCAAAGTTAAAACATATATCTCTGAATAAAAGACTTTTTGTGTCATATGAAAATAATGCTAAACTCCAGTTCTGATTCACTAAGATAAATGACCAGAGATCTTTTTAGCAGCTAATAACTAAACATGATCCAAATGGAACTGCAGCCAGATGGCACATGGGATTCATGGAACACAGCTATCAGATCAACCACAAACCTGAATGAGCTAATGTAGTTCAAGATGCATTAACTAATGATTCCCAGGAAGCAAACATTGCAAATGAAAGAAACCCAAAGAATTTTTTAATTTTTTGACAAACTAAATGACAATATACTCATGAGGGAAAGGAATTTCCTCATTCTAGGTCACAGAAAAGGGAGATGGAGAATCAACATCCTTTTCCAATTTTTTTTAACTAGTCATTGGTTTAGATCCAACACAGCCCATTTAGTCTGGTATTTCTGTACTCTTTTCACTCCAAATTTTAGTCTCCAGCAGAATATTTAGACATTACCTAACTTTTAACAACCATGAATTTTTTTCTTCTAGAAAAGTCTACAATACTGCATTATTTTAGCCCTTGGGTAAGAGAGACAGTCCCATTTAAAGATTAGAAAGCAGCTATCAGGACTTCTTCACTCTGTACATATCTACCACTAATACAACATCCAAGGAATTTAAAAGTCACAGGAAAATGAAATATATTGATTATTCAAAAATATTCATAAATGTCTTTGAGTTGTCATCTCTTTAAGACCAACTTCCTAAAGAGCTGCTAATGACACTCTGAGCCTTAGTCAATACAGTGAGTTGGGAGGTCTGGGTTTTCCTCTAATTATCTATCTTAGCCCACCAGCTCAATACAACACATAAAGGATTCTGCCCGTCTTAATATTTTGGATTTCACACTGGAACAAATAGATTTAAGAATCAGCATTGCTTTAATAGGGACTGGTGAGGACACACCAGAAAATGATTAAGGGATATGGGGAAAGAGGCAGCAGGTGCAGTGAAAGGAGAAGCAGTAAAAGGCAGAAGCAGTGAACTGTTACCCAATAGATGCCACTAGAAGTACGAACACTCATTTTTACTTGACGAATATTTAAGTGCTTATGGTTAAAACATGCTTTTAAAAACAGTGTTATGAGAAAGAAAATCTGAAAAAAAGACAAAAATACACTCCAATCAAAAATAGTCTCAGCATATATGAATAACTGGAGACTTTTAAACTTGTCACTCAGTTCTGATCCTTAGCTAACCCTCAAAGACATGTTGTTGTAAAGGTTAATTAATTAAAGTGCACAGAAATTATTATTTGAGAGCTGCTAGGTAAATGCAAAGTACTGTTACTATAGGTTAATATTTTGCTCTTAGGGCACAGCCATGCTTGACACCAATGTACATGACATTCTGAGACAAACAGTTTCAAAGCTCAGGGCCCTAGCTCTCTTCTGCTGAAGTAAATGGGAATCATTCTGTGGGTGTTCAAGACCTTTGGATTAGCTCTGAGGATACAGCTGTGTGGTATAAAGCCATCTCCTAGCTCCATTAGCATGTGCCTCTGGCTCAAGACAGCTAATCTGTTGTGCTTCTCAAGCAAGCTAATTAGATCAGCAGATAGAGCATAAAGCCTTTGAATCTTCAGAGAAATGCCACTCCTCTGGATAGCAGTAAGCACAGGAAACACAGGGAATTTGTATAAATAACTGAGTTCAAAAGAGGTAAGTACCCACTGGTTCCCATGGACATCATGGAGATATCCAGATGCTCAACATCCCTGGCCACAGGTCACCATCAGCATGTGTTCTGTCTACACATAAGAGATTTGAGCCACTTCTCCCAGGTGACACCTTGATATCTGTAGGTCCGTCATGTTACAATCAGACTTTTGTTCGTAGAACTTCAGGAGTTTGCTAAGAGCAATGTAAGAATGTCTCATCTGCCTCTCACTGACCCCTGCACACTCACCTAGGTGAGATGTGATGCATAACCAAGAAGATACCTAAGAAGACTGAGACCAGCCATCATTTTTTTTTTTCTGCCACCCAACAACAGCTGCAATCAGCAGAAACAATTAGACTAATTTCCTCATTACATAGAACAGGACAGTCTACGGCTTTCTCTTTGAAGCTCATTATACTCTAGAACTTCCCCCTTAGTATTCAAAATATCCCACATTTAGGGCCTCATCAGTTTGATGAGGGACTCTGAGATGTGAAGAGATGAAAAGCAATGGTAAGTTCCTTTGGAACTTACTTTGGAGTTCAGTTCTGTTAAGGTTAAATCTAATTTAATTGACCATATAATTAAAAAAGTTATGATTTAAGAGCCTTGGACAGGCACCTTTATCATTTTATACTTGAGCAAATAAATAACTTCAGAGCTGAATTTGAAGTCAGATCTCAAAATTTAGGATTGCTTGGACTTAACTATTTCACACATCACAAAAACTTATTTGTAGAGCTTAACTGGTACAACACAATTGTTCTCATAACTGCTGTAATAACAATGATGCACAAAGTAAAACCTCAAATGGAATGCGTGAACAATAAAAATGCTGGTCCCTTTCACTGTAACAGGGATTGTTTTACCTGGTGCAGCACACAGAAAGTTCTATTAATGAATAAGATCCTGGGCCAGAATTTCCCAAAGCTTGGGGATGTTCTCCATGCATTTCCTCCTTAAATCCTGCAAATGGGCAGCACTGACATTCTGTTAAAAAAGAACAGAAGGGAATTATCTATAAAAATGTTTATTTAAGGAATGTTTGAAAAGAATTATAAATATTTTATCTCTTCTTTTCCATCAACTAAGAAAAAAAACATGAGGAGCTGTCTGATTCCTCAGGTACTATTGTCCAAGAAAAATCAGTCTGGTCCAGATGACAATGTAGAAGAAAAGTCAAAGGACTTTGCCCAGCTATTGTGTAAAACCACCTTATCAATTAATAAGAATTAATAGGAATTGTAAGAATTAAAAGACTGATTTGGAAATACAGACATAAATCCATTCTTTTCCAACAAACAAGGGTACAGGTGATATACTGGTAAAAAAAATAAAATGCAGACAACTTCCTTCAACATGACATCACATAGTATTTTTAAATAAACTTGCATACAAAATATTCTTCCAGGCATTAAAATATAAATTTGCTGACAATAATGCAATTATTGAAAGACTTATATGCATTGAAATTACCTTAAATAAGGGCAGTTTTTAAATTTCAATTTAGGCTAATAGTTGTTCAAAATAAAATAAATTCACTGTAACAATTATGGGGAAATATTTACTTTTATTTTTTGCATTTAAGTTCATCCTAAAAATAATTCTTTTTTCCCACCTCCTCTCCTTCACTAAATGATGTAAAAAGTAAAAGAAAGGATGTTTGCCTACTTATTTTTTCTATCCAGGAGAGAGCTCCCACCTGCCCTCCATCACATCTCTGTAGGAGGATGAAAATTCAGCAGAAACAAAGACCAGGAATGAAGGCATTCATCCACATAGATTTACATTCTAACTGTGGAAACATTTTATGGTTTTAATTTAAACACCACAATATTTTTTGGTCTCTTCTGTTCCATGCTGCCCTCTCTGCTTCCCTTTACACCTGCATGCTTATTCCTCTTTGAAGCTTCCATGACTTGTTACAGCAAATAGAAAACATTTTTTTCTATAAGATTTCCATCTTCTAAAACAAGCAGCTTGGCACAACTGTATGGGCAATGTGTACAAATTTGCATACACTCTATACCTTGTTTTTCTCCCAGTATTTTCTATATTTGTTAATCACAGATGTACAACAGAAAAAAGAAAATACAAAATATCGCAATATATTATAAACTCTCATTTAATTATTGATTCATTACTTAATAATACTGGAAGTATACATTAAATTAAAATTATATCTTATATCTGTCAGAAAAGAAAAACTACCTAGATGTTTTATGGGCACAAAGTGTCCATGGAGTGTCACAAATTCGCTTGATGTCCGTAAGTAATTAATTTTCCATTTGGATCTCTGATTTAGCTGAAGGATGTGTAAAAGCACATGCAGATGAGCAGCCAGGAATGGAGAGTTCTCTACTGACTATGCATCTGAGCACCTTCTCACTCACTGTGTATTCTAAAAAATGTAGTGAACTGTGCTGTGCTGAAGAAGTAGGCACATGGTGCTGGTGTTTCCTATGGTCATGTTCAAAAACTAGACACAGGAAGTCTTTCTGTTTTACACAAATCTATCTTATTTTCTTCATCTATGAGCACTGGCAGTTCAGCCACACAGATCTGATTTGTTTTTAAGAAAGAGAATCCCCAAGTATTTTTGTAAAGATCTGTGTTCCTGAGAAACAGACAATTGGATTGTATTCCAACCATATTTGTTTTTACAGTGTCAATACTTATAACCATAGTACCAGGGACAGTTGGTTAATTTCTTATATAAATTATTCTTGTGATCTTATTTTCAACATATTTTTGTGAATTTTCATAATATTTTCCTTGCTTTCCACTCCCTAAAATTTTTCTAAAACATCTTCACTGCAGTTGCAATGCACATAATTATTAGTCAATTTATAATTTTCAAATTATGAATAAAAATTATATTTGAAACAAAAATATTTTCGATCTTAATAAGTTTCTTTGATTTTGGCATTTCACAAATTAGCATTTTACAACAAATCTTTCATCTTGTTTTTGATTGAGTCCCTTTCAAGTTTTTCATTTCAGCTGTTCATTTGTTCTGCATTTCCCTTTGTATTCGATTGCCATGTAATTTCATTTCTATCACACAATTCCCTGTGTATTCTTTCCTAGATGGGTATTTTGCCTCTGACTGCCTCAATGGAGTCACTTGAAGTCACACTTGAATCCAGCCTCTTCTCACACTGAGGGTTTGTCTGTTTAAAGCTCTGCCTGAAGCAACACCCAGAAGACCAAATGTTTGGTGAAAGGCAGAAAACAGCATGATTACTTGAGAAGATTCCCCCGGCCTTACAAAGTCCTTTTTCTTTATCATTTACACCTGTGTTAGCTGATGGCTTTACTGTTTTGCCAGCAATTACCCATTTCATTCTCAGGAAGCCTTCCCTCCACTCCTGATGTAAAGAAAGGACATCACAAGGCAGATGTTGGTTCAGGCAGGGATGGAAATCTGTCCCTAATGTTGAGCTGTTGCTCCCCCTGTGCTGGCAGCCCGGTTGCAGGACCAGCAGCGCCCTGGGAGCCGCAGATATCTGGGAAGGGAGAGCTGAGTTTGCCTTCTCCAGAGCTGGTGAAGCACAGAAGCCCTCACGCAAGTTTTCCTATACAGCTCCCAGCAGGTGTTACATGAGGACACACAGATCTTTGGATTAGCACAAAGCACAAGGTTTGGAGGGCTGGAGTTGATAAAAGCATGAAAAGGAGAGGTTTATGCTATGCTTCATCCACCTCCTCCTGCTCATCTTGAGCCTTGACATAAGCAGGTGCAGACTAGAAACCTTGAGCCTTCTCAACCTGTCCTTGGCTATTTCAGCCCTGCAAAGTGTTCATTTGTTAAATGCTGCTTATCAGGAACTAGACAGCACTACAAAGCCCATATCCAAGCAAGAGGAAGGCAGAGAAATTCTCCTGAGCTCCAATGGTGTCAGTAACTTTTCTCCTAGGGGAAACTAAGCAATTTGCTGGGTTTAGATCCACTTCACACCCATGGACAGGCAGGTGCCATGAACCTGTTACCTATTTGACTGAGCCATCTCTCTGTGGAAAGAGAGCAATCTCTGCCTCTCTCTCTCTCTTATCTATGTATTATTTCTATTCTGTGTAGTGCTCGATCAGGAAAAACTGTTCTGTCCTACACTGTTAGGTTTTGCTTTAAGGTCATCCCTGTCTCTGATTCAGAGCTTGCTTTGAAGCAGGTTTGATTTGCAAATGTTCACCTTGTGTTTGATTCCACTTAATTTTCTCCTATTTTGGCAGCCCTGTGTTGAAATAATAAAAAATAAAAAAAATTAGTCGTGTGTTAATTTGAGACAAATCAAAATGTAAAAGGCAACAGAATTTTGGTTTTGTCAGTCTTCTTTTTATAGGAGCTCTGTTTGTTCTATGACTGTTCACTGTGGCATTAACTTGTCCATAAAATAAGGATAATTACATTTTCTTCCTTGATAACATGATCTACAGTATATGGATTGCTAGGGTACATAAGTTATGCATTTTTAATAATGAGGGGATAGACCTGTACACATTTCAAGCTTCTTAAGAATTAATGTATCTGTAATAATATAAACTGTTAGGGCCTAAAGCTGAAAGCAGTTATGGATGTTTTTAATGTATTTTTTTTTTGAAGTTCAATACAAAGCGTCACAAGGCATTACACATTTTCTGTTTACAATCAAGGAAAATATTAGAAAATTTAAGAAAAAATAAAAATCAAATAAACTCACAACCCATTCTGAAGGAAAAAATCTTATTACATTATTTTCTTGCAATGCAGATTATGGGTCAACTCATAGTTAATATTATTTATATGAAGGTAAATGTCCTCTGCTCCACAGAAAGAATAAAGGCTCTATTCATGAAAATGTTAGAGCGAGATTGTATCTGAACAACAAAGATATTTTTAAAGCAATAAAATATTAAACAGATGCCAGTGTTTTCTTAGATACATAAATGGCCTGATATGGAAGACAGTCAGGTAATAGCTTTGAGCTGTGAATGTTTGCAACAAAATGTGTAGTCATATAAATCTCACTTGGATTGCATTGCACTAGAAAATCAAAATGCAGAACAGGACTGTTGAAAGAGCTGTTAAAGTTCACAAATCTTTTCAGAAACCCAAGGTTGAGTTGATGTAGGCTGATTTATTAATTTGATTTCAAATTCTGGAAAATTCTGATTTTTGAGAGGTTTGTGATTTAAAGAAGCACATAAATTAATGTCACAAATTTCCAAAAATTGTTTTAAAAACCAATTTAGATCCCAAACTCATGTCAAAGTGTTGTAAGTTCTTTTTAAGGAAATCTGATAATATAAAACTGACACATTTTGCCTATTTCTGGAGTAATTTCTGTGACCAAATTGGTTCTAGTCATTAAATATATCAATACATACAGAAAGCGAGAACTGCAGAAACCCATGAGCCAAAACTCAAGATGACTATAACCTGAATTTTTGTAGGTATTAACACATCAAAGCTCCTTTGCCTCTGATGATAGGAAGAAATTTTTCACTGTGAGGGTGGTGTGACACTGGACAGGCTGCCCAGGAGGCTCTGGCTGCTCCAAGCCTGGCAGTGCTCAAGGCCAGGTTGGAGAAGGCCTCCAGCAACCTGGTCTGGTGGGAGGTGTCCCTGCCCATGGCAGGAGGGTTGAGATTAGATGATTTCTAAGGTCTATTCCAAGCCCTTACCCTTCTATGATTCTGTGATTTTTCACCTCCTGGTAAGGTGGATGTGGTCAGCAGGCACAAGTTCACAACCAGCTGTAGGAAATAACAATCACAGCTCCCCTGCCAGCTTCCAAATGACTCCACCATCCAGCAAATTCACTCAGGATCTCAGAGCAGCCTGATCTTCTTACTTCATGTCTCTGTGGGCTACGATAGCCACCAGGAAAAACAAAATGGGATCTGGCAAAAAGAAGACAAAAGGCTGCTCAGTGCAGGCCATTCACCTGCAAAAAGCCAAGTGTCCCACAACACCTGGCTTCCATCAGCTGCAGCACTTCGGGCTGCTACACACTAATGGATCTGCTTTAGGATACAGCATAGAATCACAGAACATCCTGGGTGGGAAGGGACCCACAGGGCTCATCCAGTCCAGCCCCTGTCCCTGCCCAGACCCCCCAGCAATCCCCCTGGGCATCCCTGGCAGCGCTGTCCAAACGCTCCTGGAGCTCTGGCAGCCTCGGGGCTGTGCCCATTCCCTGGGAGCCTGGGCAGTGCCGGCACCTCTGGGGAAGAGCCTTTTTCTAATACCCAACCTAACCCTGCCTCGACACAACTTCAGGCTGTTCCCTCAGGTCCTATCACTGCTCACCAATTTTTTCTGTGTCATGACATTTTTTCCCTGAGTGGGGCCTAAAATAGGTTTTCCCAGAATGTTTCTTTTTCTGTTTCAAAGTGATTTGGTTCCTCTCTTTTTGAAAGCTTCACTAATAACCCCCTGAAGATTTCCTCATCTCTCTAATTTGTGAATGGAGTAATATGGGATCTCTGTGGATAGAGATTTGTGAAAAAGAAAAGGGGCTTCTTAGGATGCTATGACTCCTTATCAAGTATGTAGCAGAAATTATTTAGAGGACCATTTAATTCTGCACTTAGGTGTTTCTCATTATCAGGCTTTCTAGCACATGGATTAGTAGCAATTCTACTGTTCCAGAGCTTTTGTCATTAACAGCATCCCACCTCCAGCAACCTCTGCTAGTCAATAATAACAGCTTGTTTAAAAATAGCAGCATCAACTTGTTTGCACTGTTATTATCTGTGCATGGCTTATTTCCCCACAAGACTCTGGGGTGGTGCATAACCTGCTCTCTGGGTCTTCTTTCACTCCCTTTTTCAAAGCATGTTTTGAGATCAGGAGAGAAGACAGACATATTTTTAGCAAATACTAGTAATGTAATTGCAACGCTGTTACAGTCCCCAAAAGTAAAATACTGCAGTTAGAAGGAGTTGTATATTCATTAGTCAATAAAGTATTACCACACAATTTATTGAATTGTAACCCTATTTTTCTTTGATGAAGATGTTGTGCAGCTTTCATCTTCATATAAATCTCAGTGATTAATTTAGTATTCAGAGCTGGAATAAGAATAAGAAACCCAGGCCAAATTCCAATCCAGCCTTCCAGCATCATGTCCTCTCTCCTCACTTCAGATTCACACTCAGACATTCCATTTTATTATAACACAGTTTAAAAATTAAATATTGATATGAGTGGTGGCTTTTGTAGGGCTGTATCTTCCCTACATGCCACTAATTCATTGTCTTTATCCTACAATCTGACAACTACTCCATTCAGGTAGATGCTCTTGTTTGTGAGTACAGAAGGTGATTCAAAAGGCATTGCTACGCAGCATAAAGACAATTTATTATGCCAACGTACTGTATCTTCCTCTGTAGATTAACATAAATAATTATTGTAATACTGCACTGCACTGGAATATGCTTAAAGCTAATTGAATACAAAATGAATATACTTTTTATATTTCTTCATGAACTACAGTTAAGCCTTCTATTTTGTGACAGAAACCTAGAATTAAAGCAGAAGAAACAATTAATGTTATAATTATGTGTTTCTAAACTTATATTCAAAAGCATTGGCAAATTATTGTCAGAATATTTGCATACAAGCTGAACAATTAAGTTGTCAGCTGATTCTATTTCTTCTTATTTTTCTCATTTAACTGGTTAATTTTTTTAATCTATTTTGTTATCAGAGCCAGTCAGAACTTTCAACAGTACTTCATTGCTTAATTTAAAATAGCAAAGGTGGAGATACATTAGCAAAAGGAAGAAGAGAAATACATTGATATTTTTAGTATATTTCTCTTACTTTCCGAGTACCTGACAGTTCTGGAAAGTGAATTAATAGCATACATGGCAAAAGAATGGTAGACCTTCTGTCAACTGAGAGCTGCAGTAAAACCTTGATTCAGATGTGCTGGAGGTGGGATTTTCATCACAGTGTTATGCTGTATTTTTTCCCTAGCACAGCAAAGTGATAACTCTTAGTTTATTAGAAATATCATTAAAAGTTTTCCTTTTTTAAATATGAAGAAACACTTGACCAAAAGGGTAAAGAGTTTGATTCTCATAAATAGAGGGTGAATTTCTCAGTGTCAGAAAAAAATTAATAGTACAACTGCTTTCACAAGAAAAACCCTCTGAAAACAATATCCCAATTTTCTGCAGACACTGTCAAATTGAGATATGTCACACATGAAAATTCAAGCCCATTTCTTGTATAGTTTTACTTCTGCTTTGGCCATGACATTAGCAGATTTGATGTCTGCAAGAGGAAAAAATAATCATAATTTAGTTTGTGAAATCCACTGACAAACACATTTTTCTTTATTTATTTCTTTTCTTTCTTTTTATTTTTTAACCTTGAGTTAAGCAATCAGGTCTCTGAAAAAGCTATATTTAGATTTTTTTTAATTGACCCATTATTTTGCTTGCTTTCACTGCCACAACCCCCTACTGCAAACAAGGATAAGGATGCTACCTGGACTTCATTTGATGAATAGTTTTAATTAAAATATTCTGTACCATAAGTATTTTAATGTTACAGACAAACCAAAGGTATGCAGTAATAAATTAAATTATACATTTAAATTAATCTATAAATATGCTATAAAATTGACAGGATATTTTTAAGATAGAGAATGAGACATGGATTGCTAATTATGACAATTAAATATCATGAGTAAAAATAAATGACAATCAATATCCTAGAACCATTTTGTAAAAAGAAAAAAAGGGAGGAAATATAATATCATTTAGATGTCTATAAAGGTGAAAAATTATTAACAAGTAAGAGTCCTGATTTTTCTATTGTAATAAAATGATAAGCAGTAGAACATTATACTTTTCATCACTGCTAGCCATAAATACTGTGCATATACTGTACTGGCACAATCCATTATGGGATTCTTCTATTTGGATCTATTATGTTCAGGATAATAACATGTTTAATTTTTACTAATAAAATTTCCAGGGTTTCTGCTCACTCCGAGTCTGATCTGGAAGCCTGTGAACTTATTGGAAGCTTTTTCTTTGCATTTAATGAATTTTGGATCAGTCCCTATTTAAAAAAAAAAGTGAAAAAAATCCAAAAGAAAAACCAAACCAAAGAAAAATCAACCAAACAGCAACAAATAAATGCAAGTTGCAGCAGCGTAGTAGTTAAGCACACACAATCAAGGCCTCAGCACCATTGATTCTTTTTCTGTATGAAGAGCCACCCAGGGTTCCTTCCTATTAGCAGATACCTGGACCAAGCATTAGCTCACATGCCACAGGACACCCACCTGAAATGCTTTCCTTAATTACTTCCTCACTCCAGAAGAACATTAAGGCCAGCCAAAAGACACAACGCTGCTTTGTCTGCAGTGCTGTGTTAGGGGTAGTAAATGTGTAAATTGGGTGGAAACCCATTAAACTACTGCCTCAAAATTGTCTGTTTTAATAGTATTAATGTCCCAGCCATGATATGAATTTACAGTCCACCTTCTTCACAACCATTTATCAAAATGGTAAAGGCAAAAAAAGTGAAGATAGGACTTTTTTTTTCATACTGGAGATTTGGGCTAATAGTCATTATTATATTCATATTAAAATCCTAGTCCATGTCTTTCAATCATACATTTTTCTTCTAATTAAGGCATATTCACTTTTTTGCTAATTAGGTATTCTTTGTTGCACAATGTTTGCTCTAATCTTTTGGAATCTCTCTCAATATCCAGTCATTGCCTTCATTACTGGCTCCCCTAGAATCCAACCAAAGCATGTTATTTTTTCTGCTAATTATATCCTCATTTACAGATTGTTGCCTTCTCTGATTGGCTCTTTAAACCAGTTGCTATGACTTCATTAGCAATGTCTTCTGACCCTGTTATTTCTTGTGACAGGATTTGCTCCACTTGTCCTGTAGCACCGTATCCCAGGGTCACTCCTCTCCCGGGCTGGAATAGTGTCAAACACGAAAGGTTTAGGGCAGAGAAAATCACTGCTGAAGTTGCTAATTACCACATGCAGCAACGGTACAAATTAATGCTTCTAGCAGTTTAGGAAAAAAAAAATAAAAAAAGAGAGTGTTTTAAAGGTGTCATTAACAGGTTAGTTTCATTTATATATGTGCTTGACAAAAAAAAAGTCATCATAGTGTGTTTTTGCTTTTACAATCTCTCCATCAAATAAGTGTTTTTAAATCATGTGGGATTTCTTTCAATGCTATATGGCAATAAAATTACTGAATAAAGCATTCTTGAGCTCGATGATTTTAGAAGGCAAGTGTTTCTAAACAGCTTTTCCTATTGTAACTTGAATTTCAGAATCTTGTAGTGTATTAGGATTTGATTTCTAACCTGTCCTATAGAAATAGTGGTCTCCCTTAAAACAAGGATTACATTTCCAGGCATTTAGAAAAAATAAGCAATTATACAAGGACAACATATTAAGAGAAAATTAAAATATATGGAACTGCAGTGAAGTACTAATACAATGCTTATATTAAGCTGGAGAATGGCATGAGATTACAATTTTCATGGGGTACAAACTGCATATTGTGCTAATTGTGTTCCCCACTTTTAGTCTCTTGCAAATCTGAATAATCCATTACCAGAACCAGAGATTCAAGCACATAGCAGAGTTTAATACAAGTTAGTTAATATGAAAAACGCTGTATCTAGTTGTTTGCAAAATTACTTTTGTTGATTAAAAGGCTCTTCAGAACTTCCGGCTTGTGAAAGGGTTTTAAATTGTCTAATGCTGATTGTGATTGCTATGCAGAAAAAAGGCAATGCGAAGCAAACCATTATATCACTGAATCTTTGTTAAGCAGGCCTTGAAAGTGCTTGACAGCATAATTAATCTTGTGATATGAACAAAGAAACCAACTCAATAGTATTGAAGATGCTTATTAAAAATACTAAATACCTTTTTCCACTTAAAAACCTTTTGAAATACTGTGGAAAGTGCCATTACCTTTTTTGTTTTTGCACTATTTTAGTCTAGAATTGATACAAGGGACACATAGCATGAGAAAAAGAATAAACTGGATGACAATAAAAATTAGTTTGAAAAACAATGCTCCCTGATTTGGGGTGTCAGCTAAGCAACCTCCAAGCATTACAAAAGACCCCTGCATACACACACACAGTGTCCACTGCTGTTAGCTTCAAAAGTTATTTAAAATAATCACTGGTTGTCAGTCATATTACACTTTCAAAGTAAATCTTATTAAAATCATTTATATTTAAATGGATAACATCAATTTTAATTGTTGCTTTTGCCTTGTGTGGTGACTGTATTGTGTGATGCCATAGCAGAACAGATCATACATGTAAGATTCCCTAATACAGTGGGATGTGTTTGTGGTGTAAGTTAATCCCAAATATACTGAGGGGAGCAATACAAAGATATGGAGAGCGTGCTGTGACACGGGTTGGAAGAAAATTTATCCACAGCTTGTAATGTGCATGTTTGCAGCATGCAGAGACAGAGGGAACCAGGCTTTGCAGAGGGAAGCTGCTGACTTTCAGCTGAATGTACAGTCTGTTTTGAAAATTCATTAAAAAATTACAATTATTAAAATTAATGTTTAGAAAATCACCACTTTTGATGCCCCTCAATTTATTAAGAACCTGATGCTGCTCCCAATGTTAACATTATCTCTTTAAGGCCAATTGATCTGTTTAATTCTGGAAAGCATAATTATGCAACTAGGACTCGATCCTGCAAGACAAACAGAACTAGGGAAAGAAAAAAAAGCAGGCACTGTGGCAGATATAGCCCAGCTATCCCAATCCTTTTTAAGACAGAAGGTTGGTCAGAATGAGTTAATGACTGGTCCCACAGGCTGGCTGACTGGAGGTTGCTCCTTGCATACACCAGGAGCCAGACGAGGAGTCATTCTGGGAGGATCACAGTTTTCTGGGAGATGGCATCTCTGGTTTTGGTCTCTGTGGCCTCTTGATGCCCTAAATATGCTGTTCTTGTTTTCTAGTAAGGTCAACTGTTCTGTATACCCAGATAAAGAACTGCAGAGTGGAGCAGGAAGAATACAATGAAATAAGCAAAGCAGCAGTTATGAACTTCCTTTCAAGTATCTTTTTAAGCACTGTATGTTGACTATGCCTACTCGTTACCCTGCCAATCTAAATTTTCTTTCCTGATTCCTGAGCACTGAAGGTACTTTCTCAGAGCAGCAAAGTTCATTGTGTTATGAAAAGAACCATACTGCACAAATCTGTCTCATGCCTCCACACACAAACACTCAGCACTGACACTATTTTAGACTGTGTGATCTTTGGAGGGAACACTGCCTTATTTCTATTGAAATTATATGTAGCAGAGTGTAGCCCTGCTTCTGATCCAGGGCTCAGGCATTAGTTTAAATACATTTACCTGCCTTGGCAGTGAGAAATCAGCAAAGCTTAGTGCATCAAGCCTTGATGACGAGGAGCAGGAGCCTTCTTTCAAACTTTCCTGATGCTGGCTGTTGCAGTCCTCCACGAAAATGCCAAACCTATTGATTAAAATAGGTTGAATTTGGAGGTAAATGCACCTTACTTTGTCCTACCTTCAAGTTTTTCAATACCCTCCAAAGACATTGAAAGCTGCGTTTCATTTCAACAACAGTGAATCATCTCTGAGGTTGATTGTCCTTGCTCAGGCAAGGCTTCCTGTGACATATGGCAATCTTGCCTGAGCACAGACAGTGTGGGAGGCTCTGATGGCAATCGTTACTGCAATTAGCAAACCACACAACCATATTCATGTTTTACTTTATAGTTCTGATTCTAAACACTGGACCTTTTCTTGAATCCTCTATGTACAGAACTCCCATTAATTAAAATCAAACAGCAAGAAATATATAAAAAAATCAATGGTAGAATATGACTCATGTTATTTAATTAATGGGTAATTCCTCGCGTCAATATGCTGAGAAAGCTTGAACTTAACCTTTAGGATTAAAAAATTCACCATGTGAGAAAATTTGCTTTTTCCTAATCACATTTCTCCTTAACAGATTTTAAAAACACACGTAAAATCTGTTGGTCAAAGTGTTTAAGTACATACAATCCCTAAGATTGTAAGTAAACCCCTATTGCTATCTATATCAACTTAGATAATGGCAGGACAAAGAACACCTACAGGTGCACATGTACTGGAATACACAAAATGCTGCAGTGCCTTCAAATGATCACATCAGCCCACCAGCTGTACCTTTCTCCTCTTTCTGTCTTTACTCAGCTTTTCTCTTCAAAATTACCACACAGGTGTCATTTGTTGAGCTATGTTAAGTCAAGAAGCACATGGAGACAAAGTCTGTATTTCATAATAACTCAGCAATATGGATTTTGGCCTTAAGGGTGCATTCATTCAAACAAGAGAATAGCAGTAAGAAAGCCCATGAGCAAAATCTTAGACCCTCACAAAAGGAGGTGTTCATTCAGGGGTGAACATTTTATTTCAAGTTTAATAAATTTCATTTTCAAAGAATTGCCAACTCACACAAATTTGTCACTAATCATCAAATCGTAGATCCTTTCTTTCCAGCTCACAATGCTAGGAGTAGGAACTCCATTCCTCACTAGCTGTTAAAATGGCTTCCTTTTAGCTGCTACAGTTTTTCCTCAGTTTATATAGTTACTTCCTCCATGTTCTTCCTGGAAACTGTAACATGTCTTGCATCTACATTGTCCTAACTTATTAAAGGGAAAAAAAATCCCTCAGCAGTTCATATTTATTATCCACAGGGATCTGAAGCATCACCAGTGGTGGAAGGACCATTAGGAAGACTCAAGACAGCCTAGGAATCCTTACATGCCCTCTGAAGGACTCTGCTTGGGGAGCCCAACATCCAAAATCACTCTGGTCTCACAAAACAACAGGGCTTGATCCATAGCGTTTCCTGGTGATACCTCCCCAGTATCATTCTCTTTTACTTTAAGAAATATTTATAAGAAGGCAGGACGTGGATCTGGTTTTTTGGACCTTTTATAGTGACCTAACACACCAAAACAGGCCTCCTAGCAACTTATTCTGAGAAAACAAGGGGGAACTTTTGAACCTCGGGGAGTTGTGTTTTCTTCCTTTGGCACCCAGACATGGAGATTCACTGGAGGGAGTAGTCAGATAACTGAAACTACAGACAGCAACCTGACACCACACTGGACTTCACTAGACCCTTTCTAACCTGTTTTAACCTTTTTCCCTATTGCCAGGACTGGAGAGTCATGGCAGAAAAACTGCCCTGTTGTGAACAGCAAGTGTCCTTGGCTAAGAAGAGGAGCTAGGCCTGGAAAAGGGGCCACAGATAACAGATAAGGGCCAAAAGACTATTTATTTTCATTTTTCCTTAAATATCGTAGGGAAAGACACAGTTCATATTCTTTTGTAGCTTTTAGCACTGCATTCACCAACCCAGAGGTAGGATTCTTTATCCAGGTATGAACAAGGGCCCCCAATTTTGTGTGCATATTTTTTTCCAAAGTTACTGGCTGATGCTACAGGAGCAGCCTCTGTTTCTCAGGTACTTTGAAACAGAACATGACCAGAACACCCTGTGTTTACATTCCTTGTCCTGAAGTATTTTGCACCAAATGATGGCTGTAAGAGGGTCAATGGAGGTATTAAATCTGGACAAACCCGAAGCATTCCATGTGCCCCACCCCAGTCAGAGGGGAGGTGGCACAGGCCTTGTGCCCAGCCTGAGCTGGCTGCTATAACAAAGGGGATGTGTGAAAATAGTACCTAGGAGTGAATTTTCATGGCTGTATGCTGACTCCAGTAAACTGGGATCTCTAATGTATTCTGAACACGTCTTGACTAATATGTGCTGGCTTGTATGAAAATGTTTCCTGTTTGTTGTGGTTTTTTTTTTTAAATTCTCCTAATGGACCAGGCTGCCCTAGGAATGTCATTATATGCAGGACTACATGATCATCAGCACGCTCTCATTGCAAGACAATGCAGCTTGTTTATACTTGACAGTAAGAAGTTTGTACACTCAGACCAAGCATTTCTGTGGTTTAAAGCACCTTTCTCAAAGTCCTCAATTCCAACATTCCCTTCCTCTCTGACAGCTGAAGAGCAAGGCCACCCAACCATTCCCTGCTCCTGGCAAGAGGGACATCAGAACATCTCAGTGCAAGACAAGAGTATTTCATAAAAGAAACATTTTTCAGTCACAGTCCTCTCACACAGCAGAAAAGAGGACAGGCAGTATCAGAGGACTCACAAGATGAGAGAAGGATGAAGAGCGTCAGTAAATCTTCCTCTGGTCAAGACCTGACATTTGCAAAGCATGCAGAGAAATAGCGTACCTCATCTTATTCTTCAGAGTCACCCTTCTTGGACCCAGAGCTGCAGCTGTAGCACAGTAAACACAGGAAGTTTGGATCAGAGCAGCCAGGGAGAAGATAAATTCCTGTTCTACATCTGCATCTCGCAGTGGGAGCCCTTTTTCACTAAAGGCATATTCCAACCTGTATGACCAGGGCAGTGCCTATTAGAGTACTGCTGGCAGGAAACTTTTCTTGGCAAGAATGACAGTAAAGATGGGGAGAAATTATTTTTAAAAAATTAAGTGCAGAGGAATGAAAAAGCTAAGGAAAAAGCAATTTAGTGTTTCATGGCTCGTTAAAACAACAAAGGGGGTTTAGGATCATAGAGCTGGAAGATTAGGAGGATCAGGAATCCAAATCTGGGATGGGACCTTCTGAACACAAAAAGTGATGAAAATGGTACATGGGGAAAAAAGACCATTAAGAACAGAAACATAAACATAGCTGGAAATTGGTAGTGTTGTAAGAGAAACAGAGGTAAAATGAGAAGCAAGAAAGTAGTAATTCTGAAGATGAAAACTGAATGAAATTATAGCCTATGTTAACTGCCCAACCTTCCCTTTCTCCCTAATCACTTTTGGATTCATTGCCCTATGTGACACAGCATAATTAGAGGTAATTATAGCAATACAGATTTCATGAAAATTAGCTGTATGAAGAAAGACCCCTATAGCATCTCTACTACGTGCAGAAAAGGCAGACACAATACTTTCTTCCATTCAGCAGAAGTCAG
Organism: Pyrgilauda ruficollis; assembly: GCF_017590135.1. Lineage (NCBI taxonomy): Eukaryota > Metazoa > Chordata > Aves > Passeriformes > Passeridae > Pyrgilauda > Pyrgilauda ruficollis. Next base: position 13,797,357 of record NW_024511432.1, read on the forward strand.
CTGGCCAGTCAGCTCCCATCTACTCCCAGCACTGCCAGACTCTGCCCAGCCATGGTGTGGTGAACAGAGAAGATAAAGATTTTATGCCTGAGAGGTCAGACTTCGTTTGTTCTCTTGTTCATGGAAACATCATGATATTCTGTTTAAATCAGAAGAATTTTAAGTGAATTATGAGTTGAGAGCTTTACTTCACATGCAAACAATAATGAGAGCTCATTTGTTTGCCACTAGAATTCTAATTATTCTAATGATCTGCTATTTAGTTTACTATTGTAGACTAGAGATTATGAAAGGGAATTTATTCTTGATTAAGGTGAGAATGAGAGAACAGAGTCTCAATGATTTATGTGCTTGCAAAGTTTGACAGAGCACAAATTTACTGGTTTCCATGAAATTTCAGTGTAACAATTCTAGAATTCAAGATGATAATGTGAATTTTCACTTAGAAATGAACTAATTTTTCAATTAATTACAAAACCTGAAAAAAGTAAAATTCCTCTGCATTCTTAGCTTTCTCCCCATGCAATAAAAAAATGTATCAGTAGTGTCTAAAAATTACTCATAAACGCAAATCTAACAAATCCTGAAGGAGCAGTCTTACATAAGATCAAGCTGAGCTTTTAGGAAGCCCATGATTAACAGCACAAAAACATGTGCAAAGATAGGAGACACATTTTTTTTTTCTACTCAAAATATAGCATATGCCATTTCTAGTGACAATGTTTGCATGTTATCAGAAGTCAAAGCAATTAAGAAATTTTTCAAGATCATTGCTATGTACAGAATTAAATTTTTATTGGAATGTATTTAAGACATCATTCTAACAATATATTGAATTTTTCACTGAAAGATCAGCTGGTACATTTTGTCCACACCCAGAAAATCATAGGTCAAGTAGGATCTGAACTCAGGTTGGGAAATTTTCAAGTACTGTCTTTGGATATTCGATAACAAGTCAGTAAAGAAGACAGACAACCTTCCAGGGGGGTAAGAAACACAAATTTAACCATTACATGATATCTCATGAATGGACATAATATATTCTGAGTTAGTATAAGTAAAATGAACAGTATGGAATACTCATTGCAGTTAGACAGATTGCTGAGCAAAGCTTCTTGCCATTCACAAACACAGGTAGGAGCTGTTCACCGTGGTTCAGATGTAAAAGAGGAAATTAAGGACAAAAATATTTGATGCATCCATAATGCAAACTCAGACATCATATAATTTTGCTGGACAGCTCGGGTTTTAGTCATTTAAATTAGTGAGACATTATATACTGATTATAAATTTAGAAATTAGCTATCCAAAATTATAGATATTTTAAAAGGGAGAGCTCATCAAAAATCAGTATTCCAACGCAGAGGCCCCCTGCTTGTAGCTCTGGCTGGTGGGTGAGCAGTTCAAGAGAAAATGAGGAGTTTACACCAGAGCTACCCATAGATCTCAGTTGTTTACAGAAGAGATGATCTTCCCAGGTAACTGCCTGCACTCTCTATTTGAAATACATCTCCACTGGTAGAGCAACAGATTGAGTTTGATGGATATTCTTGTTGCATTCTGAGGTGTGAAGAAAAGGCCTGAACTGTGCATATGCTATAGAAGACAGTTTTCGCTATTACTTCTGGTGGCTCATTGTAGCTGTTACTGCTTTGTTCACAACCTTTGCACTCTGTGATGTCTCTTGAAAATACAGCACTTATTTCACTGGTTGCCTTCAATTAAAGTGGCATTTCTGCTCAGAAGAAAAATCTGCAAAATGCCATTTGACTCAGGGGTTTTTTGTGACTCCCAAACGAATGTGTTCATTTCGTGTATGTAAATGTGAATGCCAGCTACACAGGCACAACCTGATAGTTGGGCTGGTTCTTCTCTTCATCCTGTCTCTGTGACTGTGCCCTTTACTAATTCTTGGGCTGCCTCAATGTAATTGCTTGTACACAGATGTGCAGAAGGTGCAAAGAATAGACCTAATCCGTCTTGCCCTACCTTAGTGGTTTTGTACCTGTACTTAAACAGGAATATAAACAAGTTAAAAATAAAAGATTTGTCGGTTTGTGGTTATTTTTTTAAAATAAAGTAAGCAGTTATGCAGGAACACATGCACCTAGATGAAGGCTGTGCTAAAACAGTATTTGCATGACAGGTTTCAAAAAGTTGAGTTTCATTTTAAAGTCAGGAAGAATCACGTAGTTTGTGAGAAGGTTGTCCGTGAATGTGAAATAGGGATTTTTTTTTCTAACCTCAACTTTTATAAATAGTTAAAATACAGCAATACTCCCTCATACTGCAGATAGAAACGACTGCAAGCACCACTTAGTGTAAGAAATCTGAAAGCAACTTAAGACAGAGAGGATGGATAAAAACTGGATACAGTTACGTCTGTACCAGAGGCAGATTTGATCTTAAGTCCTCCAGAACACTCTCCTTTTCTATTTCCAGGTATTGCCTGAGCAAAAAGCATTTCTGAAGAAAATCCCATCTAACCAGGACTGATTCTTTTCTTCATATTAATCAGTTGTGAAGAGATCATCCCTCTTGGATGGCATGATAAATACATCTTATAATGAAAAAAAAAAAATCCAGTAGGAGTTGGAAAAGACAGCTTTTACATTTCTGATGTTTTCCCACACAACCATAGAGAATCTTTATACAGAACTGTATTCAGTATAGAATTTCTCAAAACCTAAACATGGTGACTTCATTTCTCAGAAAAAACAGAGGGATTTTTTAGAGCTGCTTTAAGGTTTTGATGATTGTGGGAGAATTGGAATAGTAAGTCTTTTTTAACTCCCTATTTGTACCCTCATAAAAGGCATTCTGTAGAAATGAAGAATACTTATTCAGTTGAAAAGCTATTCATGGCAGAAACAATTAAAGACAGAAGTATGAAAAACATGGGTAGCATGATACATACTATAGATACCTAGTGCTGTGTGGTATTGTTAATTTTTTCTCAGACACACATCATTTAAGTATTTAGGAATTGAGTCTTCTAGTTTTTCACAACACAGTTTTTAGGGAAATTGGTGAGGTACACATTTTGTAAGTCTGAATCTAGACTTGGTTATTTTGGCATCCAGGTACTCCATACCAACTGACACTAAATCTGTTTAGCCTCATAGATCAGTAATTTTTCCCGTGTTTCTCATACATGCATTTTTATGTCTCTCCTACAATTTCCTTTATGGGTGAGCAAGACAAAACTGGCTGCCTGGAATATTGCTCAATGTGTATTGAGATTACAATAATTCAGTTAAGCACAGGTCCATATATCTACCATAGGATGCTCCTCCGGATGTTCTTGTATTACTTTCCCACATAGCAATTAAAGCAGCTTTAGGAATAGCTTGTCATATATTTACCTTGAATGGACTGCATTCTAATAGAGGTCAGCTGCGGCCATGAATTTTATGCCCACTGTATGAAAGAGCATTATCAGTCCATCTCTGCTGGCTAAAACACTCCTTGCTGAGCAGATGGCTGATTCACTGTCTTGTAGATTCTTCATGGCCAACTTTTAAGCATAGTGACTTGCCACTAATAAGACACAGGTGCTACTGTAGAAGAACATGATGTTCTTTCATATTTCAAAACAGCATTTCCACTCCAAAAAATACCAGTAAACAGTTTCTGAGATGTTCAAAAACAGTATCAGCTGATCCAGAGGACTCAGTAACAGCAGTATAGGAAAGTTTTTGCTGTAATTCCTGTAAGCATTTTAATTATACTGTTTTGTCTTTTCAGTTGGAGACAGCATTTCCTATTGAACTGCTATTATGGTATTGACAACTCAGGTGTTCAGCTTTATTCTTTTGCACTGAGCAAGCAAATTACTTCATATTTATAACCTGAACTAATGTTTCAAGAAGCTATGAATGGATCAATGCTGTTGTGGATATGTTACCAACCCCTAGTACTTTGCTGCTGAATATAATACTAACTAAAACCAGCAGCTGCCATTCATTTTCTGAGCTGCTCTAAGAATCAAACACATTCCCATGGATTTTTTTAAAATATCAATTACTATTATTTTGTCACATTAGAAAGCATTTTAGAGCAGGTTTCATCTGCCCAAATATAGATGAAGCCATCTGCACCTGAGCTACTTGTGAGGGCTCCCTTTATAGTCAGTGGAGAGAAACAGACACTTTTAGAGTGCAATTGATCTTCTCTTAAGATTGACAGCTACACTGTAGACATCTAAAGTTGGATGAGATTAATAGTGTCCCCAACATTTGTTAAATTATGCAAGATTCTATATAAATAGAAGACAAAGTCTCTTCCCTAAAGAGCTTTCATCTTCAGTCAATACATTCCCAGAACTGAGCATCTAAATTGCTTGTCTTTGTCAAGTGCCTCCCTTTGATGTTATTCCATAAGGTGTTCTCTAGTTTTCCTGGACAACCACAGCACTCAATTGAGAAAGCAATACATTCAGGACAGGGAGCAGAAGAATTACCAAGAGCAGCTCTGAGAGCTATTTTTCTAGCATAGTGATAGGTAACTTTCTGAAAAGTTTTTATTTATCTTTTTAGAAGTGAGTTGTATCTTGTCAATTTTTACTGACAAGCTGGTAAGGCAAGCACTTCAAAGTAGAATGAAGAGCAGTGTTTGCCTTCAAGAGCCCACTCTTCCCACATATGCTGATTCCTTTGGGAAGACAGCAGAGTGAATTAGTGGCTTCCTCCTCTTCACGACTCTGTGACATGCATGCACGTACACCAGCACAGAGATATATGGGAATTAGAAACATTTTCCAGGTCTTGGACAGAGCACTGAAGAGGTAGGAATCCACAGGCAACACAGACCTGGAAGTAGACTTAAGCTAAACATCACCACTCCTTTTGTTAACAAAATTGCAGCTCAAGGGGAGGGCACAATTTGATTTTTCTGAGGTACCCAGTTTAGAAGAGAATAAGAATGGCATCTACACTTAGATGGAACACACAAATAGAGTATTGGAAAACTAAGTTTTTTAATGCCTTGCTTTGTTATGACAAAGTAACAGGAAAGCTCTGGGTATTTGTAACAATCAAACTTGTACAATCCAGTTTCTAAGCTAAAATCATATTACATGTATTGCTATAATAGGAGATCAAGGTGCTTAAATGAAGTGAAAGCTAAATTCTGATTTGCAGCTCTGCACCACTAAAGTGCATATGAATATGGGAGATATTTGTTTTAGGTTTTTGTTAAAGAAATACTAAAATACAGCCATCTATGTCCATATTTCTATGGAGTACATGAATGACTACAGGAGTTGTTATAATTAACCCTAATAAGTGAGATGAAGATGTCAATATGCTTCTATGTAAGGATCAGAGAAAGATTTCCAGGTCCAGTAAAAGAAAAAACAACAAAACAAAACCAAAAAACAACCAACTAAAACTTTGCCTGTCTGATCCTAAATAATTAATCACATTAGTCTAGAAAAATTTCACAACAGTGTGTAACTACTTCAGTAAGATTTCTAATACACCACTCCCATTACAGTTGGACATAACTTGCAAAACAACACCAGACATAAGCTCTTTTACAAATGTTTCACAACAGTCACCATCTTTTCTCTTGTATTTTTCCTATACTTCAATAAAGCTAAGCACAACTTACTTCAGAAATTTAAAAAAAAATAAATCTGTGAATTCCAAAAAATAAAATGTTGCATTCCATGAGCAGGTGTATTAAAAGCCTATTCATATTTTGTCTTTAATAGTTGGGAAACACATATTTTTTAATTCAAAGATCTTGCTTTCTGATAGAACATCTGAACCAGATTGGAGGTTTCCCAATGAGTTATCTACAGCAGACTGAAGCCTGACCTGTGGGAGAAATGAATAGACAAATCACTTGCTCACAGAAGAGAAGTAACTTTGTCCAGAAGCTCATCAGGTTTGTCAAGTCAGTGCAGGATGGATCTAATTTGCTGAGCTGGACTCTGGAAGAAGTGGGAAGCCGATTATTCTACTGAATATGAGATATCATAACCAAAATAAACAACTCAATAATTATAGTATCTACAATAACAACAGCAGGATAACGTGTATTTATACTTGTCAGTAAACAAGCTAAACCAAAGCCCCAGAATTTTTAAAGAATTTTTCCTACTTCTGTCACTGGGCAACTAGTCTAAAGAGAACATTCTTGCTCAATGCCTATAATCTTTTGGATGCATATTTAACTATTCAAATTTAGCTAACATACTATTTTCACTAAAATATAAAGCAAAACAAGATCTCAGTCACAGCCACAAAATCTTTTTTAATGTATTCCTTGTGCTACTTCTGAATATTAATAAAAATTAATAATTAATTTTGCCTTTGGCATTGCAAGATATACTAGTTTTAATTAGTGTACTGTACTCCTATACAATTAAAAAATAATTGATGTCCACACTTATTGGCGGTCTCTGTGATCTCTTTTCCTGTTGTTGTCAACAAATGCCTCAAAAAACAAGTTCAAGAATGTTTTGCTGTCCACTTGATTTACACACCAAAAGTAACAGACAAATCTTTTATGATGAAACAGAACAGTTTTCTGTTTAAATTATACACAAGTATATTAACTAGAAAGAGAAAATTAAAAGCTGATGGCTCAAAGAAATAATGGAAAGACTATCAAAATGTTTAGTCTATCAACAAATTTGCCTGGAATGTATCAGCAGATGACAGTATTTTAACTTAAATGCAGTGGCAATCTTGTATTTGTTACGTCAATCCTATTGAGCATTTAATGCTGATGTCCCTCTTGATCAGTTTCAGTTATTTAAATTCAGCATATCATGTTCCTGTTCTCCAGCATCACATTAATTGTACCATGAATTATTTCATTATATAACACTAAGGTCTCTTGTTCTTTCAAGAACAAGTCAAAGAATTAAAGTATAAATTCCCACAGGGAAAGAAATCTAACTTCCCTTCAATGTATTTGAATCAGGATCTTGAATAAATATAAGTGTTTTCCTATTTTAATACAAACACTGAAACAAAGACATAGAATCCCAGATGTAAATTCTCCACCACAGTTATGAAACAGAACAAAAAAACTCACATGGCAAAGAAAACCCCAAACTGACTATTCCTTATCTAAACCAGAAGTCCATGCTTGTAATTTGAATCTGGGTCAGAAAATGTATCCAGAAGAGTCATTTTGGGGCATGACAAAAAGCTAACTAAAAATTGCTGAGCTTATTTTTTCAATATCACAGGAATACACCACTCAGAGTTCGACACAGGACAAGGGCCAGATAAACAAATAAGCAGAAGAACAAAAAGGATTTAGACAACACAGGAGTATTTTTTTCCTTCATCTAATCCGCATGCTTGTAAAGTAGTGAACATGAAAAATCAGCAAATCAGATATTTAATTAATGCTTTTATAATGATTAATGATCTCAGTAGTAATTTCAACTAAAAATGGATATTAATGTAAGTAACGCATTTAAACAAATATCACTGAAGAACTGAGAGTATTACAAAGCACATTCTTGTTTCTGAGGATTTTTCAAAGCTATTTCTCGACAACTTTTCTGTCATGTCACACAGAAGCCAATGGCCTCAAATAAGAGGAATTGAAGTGTTTCTTTGTGTGATGGAAGGAACGTCAAACCAGTAAAGTCTCACAGAGGTGTGAGTTCTGTGAGGGACTCCCAGCTCCCACTGCAGCCTGGAGAGGTTGGGGCTGGAACTGGATGATCCTTAAGGTCCTTTCCAACACCAGCCTTGCTATGAGTCTGTGGGGCCCAAACTGCTGGGCTTGCTGCTCCTCCTGAAGGTGTGAATGCCTCTGTTACCACCAAAAAACTCCAGCAGATGCTTATTTTGGAGCAGAAATCTGCAATAGATTTAGTTGCAAATCTTATTATTGAAATAAAACAAACAAGAAAATTACACAAACCAATAGATCAGAGAAACACAGACATCCTCATTCAGGAAAAGGCTGAGAAGCATGATGTCCCTCACTGCTGCTTTCATGCTGCCAAGCACTTGAGGTTTGCTGTGGGAAATATGGGACACCTGGAGACCTGCCAGGCCTGACAGCACCACGAGCCTCCCGCCCCTCTGCCCCTGGACCCCCAGCCCTGCACTGCCCAGGGAAGTCCAGTACTGCCCAGAGAGGCCCAGCACTGCCCAGAGAGGTCCAGCACTGCCTAGGGAGGCCCTGCGCTGCCCAGGGACGTCCAGCACTGCCCAGAGAGGCCCAGCACTGCCTTGGGATGTCCAGCACTGCCCAGGGAAGTTCAGCATTACCAGGGGCTCAGGCTGGCTCTTGGCTCCATGGGCACCCCCTGCCTGCTGCCACTTGTGGGGGAGGCTCTGCTCCCTGCAGGTCCCCAACACATCTCTTCATAAAACATCAACACTGCACGAGCCTTTTGCCTTTTGCACAAGTTCAAGCTCCTGCCTGACTGGGATTTTTCTCCCTTGAATGCAGCTGTCCAGGTAATAAATCCCCACAATCACCAGAGTGGCCTGCTGGTTCTCCCGGATCCATTGCTCCCCCATGACACCTGGTTGTCCATGCAGGCCCTCTGCATACACAGAACTCAGCCACCTTTCACTCACCCATCTCACCAGGCCTCAGCTCAAGGCTTGGGGTGCCTGGTAAAGGCAAAATGAAACTACAGAAAAGCTTCACACATTTTCATTAAAAGCACTCAAGAGATCTGAAAACCTCCCATGGCCACAAAGACACCAGCACACCATGGGCCAGCTACCACCACCTCTGCAAGCATCACGGCTGCAAACTTTGAAAGCTTTAATGCTGTTTCATTATGTGGATTTGTGCTAAAACTGAATAAATGGGGCATATTCCTTCCAAAATTCCACTTTCTAGTGAAATGCCTGATGTCTCAACACACAGCTTAGTAATTCTGGCACTATTTCTGACCTCAGTTACAGCCACAGGTACTGCAGAGCAAGTTTATCAAGTAGGAATTAAATAGCATGAGTAGGAGGGAGATGTTTTTACCAATTTTGCTTGAACTTCCAAAATTCATCAGAAATTTCAAATGGCTAAAAAGATTAAAGAAACATGGATAAGAGTCACTAATTAACATCTGACTAGATATAGTCTAGTTAAAGTGGTAAACTGTAGACACTTAAATTCTACCTAACATTAACACTTACATTCCATAGAAATGTTCATAGTCCATAGATACTTTTAAAATTTTTTTCAACAATTTTAAATTTCAGATTTTGTAAGTTCTGTTTGTATCATAGTGTCACGGTTGCAAGTAATGTAATTCTGAACAACGAGCCCATAAGCACTAACAATAAACTTGCCTTTTAACCTTCCTTATTTCCTCAGTTCAGGGCAGACAAAGTAATAACTGTAATCCAAAGACAACTACTGCAGAAGGTCTCAGTATCCCAGCCAGGGCTCCAGAGGTCTACTCCTAGAAGTTTTGATTATAAAACTCTTCTCTCCCGCTCATCATATATTTCTTCCCAACCCTCCCATAGAGGCAGTCCTGAACTGGATGCTTTTCCCATTTTATTTATGTGAATTCTCATGATGTGTCATGCACCACATTCACAGCAATCACTGGCAGATAGTTAAAGTTTCTAACTGGCTACAGGGGAAACCATTTTCCACCAACTGTTCTCCCACATGCCAGGATAAAATATATCTTGTGGACTAAATCTCTTCCCACTTGTGTCCTGCCAAAAAGTATGGGTTTTGTTTTTTAAACGAGGCTTGAATGAAATTCCATTAGCTATTCCTGAGCCATGGCAGAATAACTATTCTAGCATTTAAAAAAAATTAAAAAAACTAACTACAGATAATTGAACTTGTCTCAAACACGAGTTGTTTTCTGAAACATGACATGGGAGTAGATTTTGGTATAATAGCAAAGTTATTTGTTTTGTACAGTCTTCATTGGATCAAAACCAGTTAAAGACCACTTGAAACCATAAGGTATGTCAGTGTCTTAGAAAAATATTTTAGATCAGCTGGGATGCTTTAACCATAGAAATCTTCTTCATGGATGGATGACTACATCCGTTAGCTTGCATGCTTTACAGTCGATCAGAACTCAGAAGTTATTCCAGAATTACTATCATCACTTTTTAATTTCTGATATACTTTTTCAGTATAACATAAGAAACAAAAATATTTAAAAATAAAATCAAAAGCAACAATTTTATCCATATTATGTTTTTGTGATATTTTATACTGGTTTTTTTTGTTAGGAATGCTATATCAATGTAAGCACTGGGTGTGAGAGATTTTGTATTTAATTTGCTGTAGATAATGAATGTAACTAGACTATGTATGTTTTCACCCAGGCATGGTAAGAATTACAGCATATTTCTGCTAAGCACAGAACACACACAAAAAAAAATTACCCTTTTAATTGCTATTGAATTGAGTTTAAGCCTTGAATAACTGAGAAAAAAAAATGAGGAATTTTAACCTGGCCATAATAAATCCAAACTTTGTTGATGCTTGTTCTTCATGCATCCAAAGGTATATTCAGCATTCCAGTTTTCATGAACCCTGGAAGATCACTATTCACGGTTTACTACATGGCTCACCTTAATCCTTCACATATTTTTGCTATAGATGCAATATTGGGAGTTGGGAAAGGCGGAGTAGCAGCCTCAGCCTCCATACTTAACCACTGCAGATGACTCTGGGAAGAACAAAAACCACATGGATAACCATCCTGCTAACCAAACTCTGCTCTGATCCCCCCTTCCCATAGCTTGGAAAGAAAACTGGATTTTCTCCAAGGCTAGACAGGTGGCAGGGAAATATTTTTTGGTTAATTACCTCAGAATGCTGGGAAAGGTGTGCTGCTACCTCATGTCTGCATTGCGCTGCCTCACACTGGTAATTAAGCTGATCAGTACTGGTACATCTACCCACCAATCAAAGCTGGATATAAGGGATATTTTGAGGAGACAAAGCATAAAACAGCATTGAATTAAGAGTTTGGGTAATCAAGATGGCACATGTTCTACTTGAAAAATAAGGCCAATCCTTCCAAAAGAGGGACAGCTGGCATGCTGAAAGTCAATCTTAACCACAAGAAATGTATTTCTTGCTTTAAGAGTCACAGTTGGGGCCTCTGTGCAGGCTTGTAGCTAATGAGTTGATAATGTCTCCTTCAGGAGAAGGGAAAAAGGCCACTACTCAAATTTTTTCTTGATTCCTCTTCATTTGGGATCCTGGCAAATCAAGTTTAGTTCTAATATGTTTTTAATGACCATTCTTGCCAATAGTGGACTCAGTGACAAGTACACTCAACCCAGCCTTAAATTAAACACAGCTTTATAAATGAAAAAAATGGAGACTACACACAAGTATTTTAACTGAAATAAGGGAAGCTACGTGCTTTTACACAGCATGTATGTTTTCAGCGTTGCACATGTCTCACTGTTTCAGAACACTGGACTCACCCCTCACATTGTAACACTCTTGAACACATACAAATTTAACCACCATTATTTTTAATGCACTGTTTTCTGTAGGGAATACCATAGCAAAGTCGATTTTGTATCATTAACAACAAAAAGATTTTCTGCTATCAGTGCTGCCAAAAAAATGCAGCCTCATGGATTTCTGTAAAGATAAGCATGAGAGATGTTCTCTATATTTCTTAGAGTAAATAATGTGCTGCCCTGCTGAATCCACACAAATGTAAAAACAAGCACAAAGATGCAAAGTTAGTGACTTTCTTAATATTTTCCAGAAGCTGAATAATTTGGCCTAGGCAGATATATGTGTGGCACCTAATGCTTACTTTACCTGCCATTTGCTGCAAGTATCTGTAGAAGTATGTGTGCACAAGAGGAGCCAGTTTAGTTTCCAGGCCTCACAGAGGACCAAGTTACATATGTTCAGTCTTTTTTTTTTTTTTCCTATAGTCTCCATACATAAAATTAACTCGTTTGATAAAATTAGGCAGACAATTAGCGTGCATATTTTCATAAAGCTGTCCTTTAACTTCACCTAACCTGACAATGCCTTGACTCACACATAATCTTACTATGTAAGATATTTCTACAAACATATTTGTAACGGGCATAAAACACAATATGGAGCAGAACTTAAGACTAGTAAACAGCATTAATTGAAGTATTCATGGAAATTTTCAAAACATAAATCAAATTAATAAATTGCACAATTTCTAAACTAGTACTCCCAACAAACTTTACTCTAGAAAAAAGTAATTGCTTACACTGTTTTTTAAAGACACATTCCTGCCAAGTCTGTTAGGAACCAGTCTAAATCCTAAAAGAAAATAAGTAACTTCAGCATTTTCTGAATTTAACCCTTAATTAAAAAAATGAAAAAAAAGTAATATAAGTTTTAAGATGGCAAGTTTAGATCAGAGTTCAATTCTGACATGCAAAGGTGATACAACTTGAAACGCTGCTAGGCTGATTTTCTAATAAAAATGAACAATACAATCAAATAAATTATATGAGGTCATTAAAACTATTAAAGTCATTCATCAAACAGAAAACAGATCTTTTGATTTTCAGGGAAATGCAAAGACTCCAAACATCCCTCTGCAAACTCTTTCATCATTTCAGTAATTTTCAACATGAGTCCGTCCTCATCTGATTCTGCTGTATGCTGCCTCCTGCTCCTCCCCCACTTCTCTAATAGTGTTCAGAGAGAACTTCAAGATGTGGGCTAATGGAGCTGGCATGGGTTGGAGTTTAATATTGCATGTACTTAACTTTTTGTGCAACTGACCAACATGACATGTCTAACTGTATAAATGGAAGTTTTATGGTGATAAGATCAGTAGTTACTGAGATATTTATGTGACATGCTGACAGATATAAAACTACAAAGCTTGCTTTTATGCCTTACATCCTCTAGAAAAAAAAATAAATACTAAGATGATGGGTCACTTTGAAGAGAATTTATTATCTAAATTACCTAATACCTGACTAAGTTCTAATATGCAAGATGAGGTCTCAAAAATGCTATTAAAACTATGGACTTTAATTTCAGAAGATCTCAGTATTCTCTGCCAAATGGGGCAGAGTACAGCCAGTTTGCTTGTCTCACTCTCTCTCTAGATCACAGTGCTGTCATCCAACCAAAAAGGAGAACGATGACAAAAGCCAGAAAAAGGCACAAGATAATCTCTCCAGTTTTTACACTCCATAGGTTCAGGTCTCTCAGGGAGATTCCCATCACTGCTAAGGTGGAGGAGGAAGACTATCTGAGAAGAGAGAAGGTCAAGATTAAAGAAAATATATTATTTGTGTGTGTGTATATATATGAATCTATATGCACACATATATAAGTATAACCTCTGGAAGAAGTGGAGCCTCTTTTACATTTTGATCTGGGAAAACCAGCCTCAGAAATTCTTACAGAACAAGAAGACAATGTTTCCTGCTGCTAGAAAGCAGCTCCCCCCAGCTGTGCCCACAGCTGAAGTTAAAAGCCTGCTCTACTTCCTTCTTTATTTGATGTGAATGGTACTTCACACACTGAGAAGGCAGCAGCCACAGCAGTAGGTGGAAGAAGGAGAAATAACCTGGTGGCAGCAAAGAAGGGAGAATAATAAAAATATTTTTTAAAAGGCTTAGAGACTTGTAGGGAAACACAAGGCCAGAAGGAAAGCAAAACTTCAGAAGACACAAGAATCAGCCAGTATGGAAAGATTACTGACCCTGAGAACAAGATAACTCAGAGGACAAAAGAATCAGCAGACTGGGAGAAATGCAAAACATTTGGCTGTGCTGTTACTTTCCTGTGAGCTCAGACCCTTCCACAACAACCCTGAGAGGATTTTCAGTGCTCTTCATGCCTACCTGGGATATCCCCTACCCCAATTTGTTATTGTGCACACTTCCCAGATGGACAATGAGAGAAAGCCAAATACCTCTTTAGCGCCTCAAGGATTCCCTACAGTCACCCCCTCTAACCATCCACATCCCTGTGACACCCACCCCTGCTCTCCCTCCCACATCCAGGCATCAGAAGGAAGATTCACACACTCCCCCATACATTTGCCATAAACATCCATGCTTTGTCTGTCTCCAGAGCTGACAGATAGAACAGCTAATCTCAGCTAGAGAAAATGTGTTTTATTTAGTTAATCCAGAACTTTTGTTTTCCAATTTCCCATTAATCTCTCTGTTTTCTTTCCGCCACAGCCTTCTCAAGAGCAGGTATTTTAAATCTTTGGCCTACTTCTGGTCTTGCCTGAAACATTTGGTGGGAAGGAAGAAAAGTAGCAGTGGGATTCAAAGTGGAGTTTGGAACAGAGACACAGAAGAGCATTGATTGTTACTGTGCCCATGGCAAGTGCACAGGACCACCATGTCTGTGTGTAAAGCAGCAGGACATGTGAAGGGTCAGGACATGCTGGGAGAGGGACACATCCTAGGATTTGCCAGCTAGTTACTGTGTTGGAAAAGAAGGGCTGGATCTTTTTTGGCAGGGGAATACACTTACAAATCTTGTTAGACATATGGTATATATGGCATTTTTTCATCTCTTTCTCTTATCTGCAACACTTAAGAGGTCAGACTGAATTATCCCCTCAGCTCTAGAGCACCTATACTTGCTATTGGAAAAACAAAAGGGAATTCTATATTTTAAACTTTGTTTAAAATTTAACTGTATAATGGCAAATCTCCGTATTAATCACCCATCTCAAAACTCTTCTTCAGATAAATCAGTGGCATTGTCAAAGCTCTATAGTGATTTTTCTGACATCATTATTCCAAGTTTATTTTGGATTGTGTGAGAGGGACTTTGTTGGTTGTGCCAGCTGACCATGATGATTAATATATAATTAAGATTCTTGACCATTCCTCTTGTGTCAGCAGGAACACATCAATTCCTTTGTCTTCAGCCGATGCACACACCCAGGGCTGATTGCTCAGATATTGTTGGTAGCTCACATATGAACTATCACCTAATGATTAGATAGGGCTGACAGAAATCAAATTCTAATAATTGCAAGAAAACCTCCTATTTTAATTCAAGCAAAAGTACTAAAAATATGGTTCAGTAGTCTTTGGGTTGTCATATCCCCAGTCAAACCCCAAAACCTGGTGGTGGCCCCTGAGAACATATTAGCTACAATCTAATCTCATAACAGAGATGAGTAACAGAAAAACAGTTCTGCTGCCATTGCAGAAATGCTGGTGTGAACAGCAGAGCAGAATCCAAGCACGAGCACTATCTCTATGGTGTACACCACATATAGCTCAGGTTAAACTGATTCACTGAATAGAAAAACAGCAAAACAAGCACACAAAAAATCCCCAACCAAACAGAAGCTATCTGGCCTTTTCTTCTTCTATCCAACATCTTTCCTGCTCATTGCACAGCAAAATGTTCCTTCTTTAAAACAGTTTTACAGCTTTGCCAGACAACAGGATATGTAAATGTGATTTTGTTTAGGGGACATTAAGGGTGCATGTGACAAAAGACTAGCAGCATATCAGCCATGAATTAAAATCCGTTACTGTATTTTGGTTTATTGATCCACTGTAAGCTTCTCAGCATTGTCTAATTTAAATAAAACTTCAATTTGTAACAATACTATAAATAGAAGGCAATATTGATCAGAGTGCCACCAGCCTGCTGAACTTTTGTTATCACTGAAGCCTGACCAGTTAATGTTGAATGTTACAATTTATTACACTGCAAAGTACAATACAACACAATAGAATTTAGATTTATAAACAAAGATATGCTGAACTACTGAAAGCAAGTTCAGTCAGCTCAGAACAAGAGTGTTCTGATTTACTGGTTCACTACAGCACTATTTCCTTACCTGAGGCAATATTTCATTACCTCTCTGATATGAACACCTGTTAACTTTTCTGAAGATTGAATAATTTGATTTCTTTTAGACTCTTGTAAACCCCAGAAAAACATCTGATGTCCATCAGCAAAGATTCATTACTGCTATGGTAGTTTTTTTGAGTTTTTGAGGAACATTACCAGTTAAGATGGGCAAGCAATGTCCTGGGAGACAGAACCTTCATAACAAATAGTAGCAGATATCAGACTCCTAACATTACTTCTTATCTTCCTCTATTCTCTTTCACAAGAGTAAAAAGTGAGGTAAATGGATGTAAAACAGCACACTTACAGGCAAGTTCCACGTGAGGGGCTGTTGTTAGGCAGTGGGCAATAAAGGATTTTCTAGAAAGTATATTTCATTGCAGATCTTCCACTCCTGCAGGTATGTTGTTCCAGGGAAATTACTGAATTGCCTTAAAGTAAGCTCAATGTCTCTGCATCATCAGCCAGGAAAGAACTGATCCTGCCAGTGAGAAGGCAAGTGCTCACTTTTCATTCTAGGTGCAGAAAAGAAGGCTTCTTGCACTCTCCTCTTCTTCAAGAGTAAGGCCACTGGGATAGCCTGCAAGACAGAAAAACATCACAGAAAACTGTTCTCTTGGTTTTGCTTCAGAACAGAGGAATATCAACTTCCCCAGCCAAGGCTTCTCTACCTCAGAGCTGTAAGTGTACTTAAAATAAACCCCAACCCAACAAAAACCAACACAATCCAGTGAAAAACATTTACTAGCTGTGCCTGGATGTGGCATTGGTGAGACACAGTGCTCACTGTATGTGGGCAAGAGGAGCTCATAAGGCAGCAAACTCAATGCAGACTGCTCAGGCACTCCAGCAGGGAATTCCTGTGGCAGTGCTATAACAGAGGAGAGCCTGTGTCAAGGGTGGGAATCAATACTAATGTGGAGGACCACTTCCCTGTGCAAATCCCAGAAATGTGCTCTACCAAACTCCACTCAAACTCCTCTATGATGCAGATAGGTGAAACTCTGGTGTGAATCTGCCTGCACGTGTTAAAATGGGCACCGGAGCAGGGCTGGTGGTTACACCCAAACATGCCCTACAGGTGGGACCCTTAGACAAGGCCCCTCATCCACTTTGTCTTTCCAGGCAGATCTCTTCCTTGGCCTCCCTCTGACCAGCAGCTTCTAACAATCTCCTGCAACTCTTTCTCCTCATTCTCTGTCACAGCTCTGCAGAGAGGAGGTTCTTTCCCTGCCATCACATTGGTGTCATCTCAGGAGGTCTAAGGCTGTGCTGTGCCCTTTACTCTGCACTCACACAGCAGCACAAAGGCAATATAACCCAAGGAAAAAAACTTGTGGTACAGAACAACACACAAACATCAACCTGAGAGCTTCCATCCAGGACAGGCCCAGCTTTCCCCAGGCAGAGCTAAGGCAGAGTGTGCTAGGGAAGCAGCTGCAAGAGAAGCAGCCCCAGCCCCTTCAGAGGGGACAGGCAGAAGTGCCCCAACACCCACCGAGGCCACAGCTGCTGGCAGGGGCTGCAAGAGCTTCAGCTACAAAGCTATGCAGGGAAATCGTGCACATAGCTCCAAAAGCAGCACTCTTATTTGAATTAGAAAACAATAATGTAAATAAAGTAATATCAGTATGCACATTTCCTGGGAGAATTTTCTCTCTAGAGCTCAATGTCTATTTCTATTAGCCTTCAGCCAAAATAAAGGTCACCAGACAGAAGATTCTTCCTTTTTTTCCTTTAACAAAGAATGTAATCCAGTCTGACGCCTTCAGACTGGGGAATTAATTTTTTAATTGGGAGCTGTAACTAAAATGCTGTTATCATAGAAACAATGTTAGGGTTTTAATTTTACTTATTTAAAACACGACCAGGCATTTTGCAGTGGTTTCAGGTGAAGGGGATGTTCTTTAACCAGGGGTTTGTGGAGAGAGAGTATACCATTATCAGATTAGCCTTTTAGTCTTTCATTCAAAATTCAACCTGTCTCTGGGTATTTTTGATGTTGTCAGGCTGGGGGAACACAATCTTAATACGTTTGCTGTTTACAGGTGCATGTACTCCTAATGGACTTTTACCCATGTAAATGTGCTGGCACTCCTGCAGACATGGTGCATCTCTCCTTAGTAAAGCAGCACAGCAAAGAAAGCCCAAAACTCAACCCAGTCAAATACTTAAATTTTTATTTTTGGTTAGCACAGATGCGAGGTACCAAACTTAGAGAGAGCAGGCAGTCTGCAAATTAGGAAGATTACTTATTCAAGAATTTTACAGGAATTTGGCAAAAATAACTGACATTTGGTCCATTCCGACTTAAAATGTCATTTGATGTGATAATATTTGGCAGTTCTTTAAATCTTTCTAGAAAAAACAAATTCCAACTTCAAATCACATCTTAAATTAAATTTCAATTCCCTAACTATAATTATGAATTTTTAATTTTATACTGATGAAGTCTCCAATCTGCACAATTCTTAATTCTGTAATTCACCCAAGCCAGAAATTCAAATAATAACATTTTATATCCTTGTAAATGCCCAAGACAGCACAAAGCATGGTTCCTAGCATAAACTGTTACAAACATATCAGGAATATGTTCAAATAAAATTCATAAATAATATTAACTACATAAAATACAGAATGTCTCAATCTGTTGCAGGAAACTTTGAAAGCAGAAGAGGTTACATTGAATGAATGTTTTGTTCATTAAAAAGTATTCACACCAGTCTAATCAAAAGTTTGGCTTTTGCATCCCCTTTTTCCTTTTCCAGCTGTCAGGCTCTGGTCTGAACACCACATTTGTTGACTTCTTCTGCCAAAGTCTTGTTTAGTTTATGGATTCACAACTGGACAGAAGGAAAAAGGGAGGCCTGAGACAGGCCGAAAGATAGACAAGAGCAGAGTTGAATAAAGCCAGATCAGGTGAAGAGGAAATGAGATCTGGAAAAAATCAAAAGGCAGGAGGCCTAGGGAAGGACAAGAGCACATATGGGAGAGGATTTGCAGATTGAAGGATATAATAATGGGGAACGGCAGCTAAGAGACAATGAAACCAGCAAACAGATGGAAAGAAAAAGGACAAGGAAAGAGAAATAAAGTTCGTAAGTGCCAGAAATAGAGCAGGAGATATTTAATAGCAAATCAGGCAGACAGAAGGAAAGAAAGACACAGAATGGAAAAAAATTTGACTTTAAAAAAGCCCCTATATTAAAATCTTTATCACACTGGGTTCCACGGCAGGAAGTTATATTTTTATTTTTTTCCAAGGAAGTCCAATGCTTGGAATAGTTTTAATGCAAAGGTAGAACTGGTAAAAAAGGAGTGTATAACTGAACTTTTAGTGCTAATAGTAACCATATATATTTTAAATACTCCTACAAGTACTAACTGGATCCTTCAGAGCTGTCCTCTCTGTTTCTCTGTATATAAACAGAAAGAATTCCATAAGGCAAATAAACACCTCTTGCCATCTGCTGAGAAGCAAGCACTAAGAGTCTTTACGAGTTCATTTTAATGAAAAACTTTTCAGATATGCCTGGTATGTAACATGATCCATCAATGTTTCAGTTTCACAACCCTTATTAAGATAGTCACATACAAAATGTGGCAGATTCTCTGCTTTCCGATAAAGATATATGAATTACAGAACACTTTAAAATGCATAACAATTTCTATAAACCTTACCTAAAATACCTGGGCAGTTAATATTGACCAATGTATATGCATATTAATATAAAACCTCACATATTGCAAAAACTTACAGATTGCAATAGCTATTTTAGGAAGGTTTTTTACATAAATATGGTACATGCTAATATATTTTAAAAACACATAGATTAAACCGTGTGGGTTATTCCATTTTGTTTGTTCTTGTTATTACCAAGGAAGTACATATTTAGATGAAAAAAGCAACCAGTGGAAAATATTACTGGTTGTTTGCATAGAAAGACAACTTTAATCACATATGTCTTGCCATTGACTCAAAGAATAGTGGATAATCTCTGAAAACAAGTACAGATTATTAATAATTGCATTGATAATTCAGTTTCTTTCCTGAATATAAAGGTACAGCACAGGCCTTCATCCTGCAAGCAAGAATAGAAGAACATTTACATGTGCCAGCCTTTAGCTCCTAAAAATCAGCAAAGGCCCTTACACCTTATACCCAGGAATATCAAAACAGCCCAGAAAATCAAAATATTTGTCTCAGTGAAATCACTTTACCTGATCTGAAGGGATCTGAAAGTCCTTTTCTATATTCCTAAGAAATGCTCATGCACAATTGTAGTACCCACTAAAAGAAAACGGGATTGCCCTTCCTTCACCTTTTCTGAAAAGGAAAAATTCATTATTTTCATTTGAGAAGGACAATGTCCTCCAGAAGTTCCTCTGTGAGGGGGCTTACACAGGTACAGCTGCAGCTGACACACTCGTCACAATCATCACATCGTTACCCTGGCACTGGTTCCCCATTTCTCAGCAGATTGGGCATGAGGCACCTAAAAGTTGACAAGCACCTCTTATACACAGCCAAGAATATTTCAGGTATAAAGAAATTATTAAATATTTAAGCAGTGATATACCTGCTTGATAAATCACATCATTTTCTTCAATAAAAATGGCCATTGCATATGTGTCATACAAGTCAACTCCTCTCTTTAGTTGGGTTCTTTGTTGAGTTTTAGATTCTAGGACTGGGGTATATTTTAATGGATATTTTGCTTTAAAAAAAGCCCCAGGTCAGTGTTGGTGTAATTCTTTTAGCTAGTCAAGTTATGAACCACTGAAAAAAGGTGTTTTTAATGGAAAGGCTGACAACTCCTTAAGTGAAGTGCTGTGAATGATGGCACCTTGATCAGAGTTGGAGAAAATGTTCAATGTGATATAAGCTACTGAACTAAGTTGTAAAATGACAAGGACTGAGTGAACAGTTTTTAATACAGATAATATTGTTCATGTAGTCTATAAATATAGAATTAAATGTTGACCTCTATCTCCCATGTCAAAAGTCAAAGTCAGTGTCAGCACATATTGTTTTTATTTGTTTCAAGAGAAAAATAGATCAACAACATTAACCTCACAATGAACAGAGAATTGAATGAATTAAAAAGCAGTACCCCATAAATCCCCTTCCTTTTATTGGCACAGTGATAAAAATGCCTAGGGCTTAGAGGAAAAGGGTAGTCTCAGACACTCGTCTGAGCTGCTCTATGTACACAGAGCTGTACATCACATGCTAAAATAGAGGAACAGAGATATTAAGATTCGTAGAGTCTCATATAATACACAATATCCATCAAATTGCATCATAGCATCCTGCAAAACAGGACATGTCAGATATCCCTAAGACAAGTAGATTATCACTAGACTACTTTAAAGCAACTCTAGCCTTCCACCCACCTTTGAAAAACACATTTCACAAAAGATATTAAATACACAAAAAGAAGACTTTATTCAATACCATCCATACTTGCAGTTTGCCAATATTTTAAGACATCACCTGGAAGAAACTCCATTGTGCTTAGAGAGTTACCATCTTCACTGGTCAGGTATGTCTTTAAATTCTGGGCTTATTGGGATAAGACTGAGGGATATGACATTTTTCTCCTGTTTAAAAAGTAATTTTTTACAAAACACCTCATAATAATAAAGGCCCCTATTTCACAACGCCATAGTAAATTTGACAGTTAACTAAAATGAGCAGTTTCAATTGCAAATTCAGTTTAATTGCAATTTTTAGTGCTGCATAATTAAACTGAAAAACGTTCTAAAAAGATTCACACAGTCAAAACTAGGACAGAAACAAAAGCATTTTCACAACATTGGTTTAGGGTTTTCTAATCAATTTCTAGAGAAACTGACAAAAAGTAGCATTTAAAAACAAATCAGTTTAACAAAAGAAAAGGAATGGTATCATCTGAAAAATTCAGCTCTTGGTTTTTGTTTACATTTTCTTATCCTCCTGCAGCTTGTAGGATATACACAAATTCTTTTGGTTTACTGCTCCAGTGATTATCTGCTGGCAATGTTGCATCATGTGAAAAACATTTTACAGCATTTGCACTGTGTACTAAACACACAAAAGCAACTAATTACAATGTTTGTCAAATCTGGAGTGTGTTCTGTGGATGCTTACTGGAACCAAATGACATTTTTCTTCTTGAAATTGGCTGGCTGACTTTGAGTTTCACCAGTAAAGTGTAGGCTTGGAGTGAAATCTTGACTCATACACACTGCTGAAGGCTGGTATGCTGAAGCTATTCTATATCTTGGTGAGAAAAGCCTTCTCAGCTTGAACATTAACAGGGCTTGAAAGAATTTTACAGCTGGCTATAAAGAGCAACTTTTCTGCTCCACATGTATTCATGCAGCTTCTGGGCAGAACCAGTCATGGTGCTTTTCATAGCTGGATGATCAGAAGACTTCTCTATAACTTCTAGTAAAGAAGGAAAGACATGTATTTTATTATACTAAAGGATTGTTGGTGTGGAGGGCAATACCAAATAGCTGTACAGAGCAAATCACTTATGGCCTTGCTAAGCCTGTAAACTCACTCACAGCTTCACACAGGGAAATAATGTCCAAACAGGGAGGGTACTTTTTCTAAGACACATGGCTGATAAAATTAAATTCAACCTTGAGTTTAAAAGCTGCTTGTGATTTAAAGAATAGTCTTTAGCATGAAAAGAATGATGAATGTGTTACTAGTGCCTAAAAAAGAAATATAATAATTTGCTCCTCTTTTTAAAATTTGCGTCCTTATCCCATTAATCCAATTTTCATATCAGGAATGTTATCATTTTGTAAGTTTAAGGTTCAGGTGCTACAACAGTCAAGTAACAGAAGCATCAGCTCTCCAGCAAGAATAATATGTGAATTTATGGTTGGTGATGGCTCTCCTCTGAGAAATAAAAATGATGTTTTTGACCCGTGCCAAGGGGCCCAGCAGCAGTCTGGCAGTATGGACAGAGGCCAGTCTGCACCAGAGAATACCAGGATGGACAGCAGAGATGAATCTTTGTAGAAAGAGAAAAGAGTTACAGAGCCACAGCAGCTGGATCTTCAGGAATGTCCCTGGAGACTGCACTGACTGGAGCTCTCAGGCAGAAGCTCGGCAGCACGAGAAATGTTTGAATGATGCTGCAGCCCCCTCTTATTCCATAAGAGCCATGCTTTAACCTGAGCTTCTCTCAGTGTACTGAGAGAGTATTCTGAGATTTGTTCTTCAATGTCAAACAGAAATAAGTTCAATGATTTAAAAAACCCCCTGTTTTACATGTATTTATAAAAACAATGATCACATTTGTTTAAGAGGCAATCTTATTGTTCAACATAATTCTAACACTAAAAAGACACAAAACACAGACAACTTAAAACATTAACAGATTCAAGCATATGAACAGGAAATACAAAAATGATTGACAGTGACTATTGATAAATAACTGATAAAAACTAAGTTTATTTGTAAATAACAGTATCCCAACTCATAATAATTTACATTTTAAGAAATTCAGCCATCAAGCCTGTAATACGAATTTCCTGTTTGTCATTTTCTCCCTCAATTTGAAAGCTTTCTTATGTTTGTTGTACAACTGGGAAAATTCTTCAGCATCACCCAAGTTTGGCATCAAACCTATCATGATAGGTTGCACAGATATATTAACTGAGATAAATGAATTAGCTCAAGTCCTCTTGTAGATACTGTTGTAGATTACACATATCTGTATGTTAGGAGTGTCTGTGGCAATCAGCACTTCTTAGTTTTGAAATATATAACTACCTAAACAAAAGCACAGCATTAAAAAAAACTCACACAGGCTTTTTTTCTAACAAGCCTTTGGTGTTAAATGACATTAGCCTAGATTTATCAAAATAATGAAGATGTGTTCAGCTTATGCCATGATCTCCTACTCTAGCTGAGTGAACTCATAAAAAGAAACAGTTACTGTGTTTACTATTATTTATTGTTATTATTATCATTATTTCAATAATAGTGAAATGCAGATAAGTATTTGGCTAGTGGAAATTTTAACATGAGCTCCAAAAATTTCACACATATTTAGCATACTGATTCCAGACACAGAGAAACAAATTAGCAGATAAGTATTGTCATAATCATTAGTTAAAATACTCTGATACAAACTAGTGTCAGCTCCCGCTTTCAGAGCCAAGGAAAATATCATAAGCTTTTACTTCCTGTGGTAGAAAATTCACTGTTAACTAGGATTCAAATCCCATGTGTTCAGTCTCCCTACAAATACAAGTCCTCTTTTAGGGACTCTATCAAAAAGCTCTCACTGGTAACAAAAGAAATAATAGAAACACACCACGATAAAATGCCTTTAATCAGAAGGAGCTAAAGGTATTGAAACCTGCAACAGCAGCTGCAGAAAAAAAAATCATAAGTACAGCTGACCTTCATTTCTTGTAGTCACAGTCATCTGAGAGGATATTATTTTCTCTTAAATTATAAAACACGCAAATATTGATTCTTTTTGCATGTTTCTTACCTCTTATATACCGCACACTTTAACACACCTATATTTTTTTACTTTCCATAAAATAATAGTTAGATGATAACGAGGTAAGGTAGACCAACTTAAAACCTTGTAAGGCCATAAGAACTTACTACTAGAAAAACATAAGCTAGCAGAAGAGATTATTCACCACACTTTCACATCTGGGCTTGCAAAAATAGCTTCTGCAACTCTCGTGCTTCTCTTTGTGCTCTTCCTGTCAGGCTTTTGATCTATTCGAAGAGAAATAAGGACAACCACAGAGCTACAAGTGTCACTCCAAGACACAAACATGCTTGGTGATATCCTGGAACTCTAAATAAGAGCAGTGACTTGCTAGCAGAGGAAGGTGAGGGGCTCATTCATCCTGCAGCAAAAGCAAGCCCCAAACCAGCGCACTCCAGGATTCACCCTTCCCATTTGCACTGGAGCACATGTGGGGGATCACATTTTTGGGGTTTCCCACAGGTCACCTGGAAGACAAGAAAGGGACTCCAGAGCAATAAAAAAGTGCCAGATGAATAAAGTGCTCCCAAGTTGCTTTGCTGATACTGGAGGACGGAGTGGTTGGGGTTTGTTAGTCTGGTATCCCCCAAATCTTGCTGCTGCAATAGTTCTGCCCTTTCAGTGCAATCTGAATAAAAATAATTTATATAAAATACTTAGTACATTGCCAAGCCAAAGATTTTTAATATTATTTTCTTTTTTTTTTATCCATTTATGGTCGCAAATTAATGAAATTACATGAGACTGAAGCCAGTGACAACCGCTAATCCGCAAGCAACAACAAGCAAGGAAAAGCTGATAGGAGTACAGCTGTTTTATTTTAATTGAGGAATGATTTTATGTTGGAAGCACTCAATATTCACAGCAAATTAAAAATAATGAAGTGAATTGATACCAATGATACTTTTTTTACCTACTATCCCTTTGTAAATCTATTTCTTCACACAAATTGACATGTCTAATTGATACATACGCTATTATTCCTCATTAGTAGGCTGAATAAAATAATTCTTGATTAAATTTATTGCAATTTACCATCCAGCATAATGCTTGCAAGCTATAAAAGTCAATCAACAGGAAACAGAAAAAAACCAGATGACATTATTATTTCTTATATGTACACAATAATCTCATGTGTTTCGTGGAACCTTCCTAAGCATTTCGGTGCTCCTCAGGAGCTACAGGCTGTCTCCAACAGGTCACTTCATTTTTCATATGGCCATAAATATATTTCACTGCATACATTCTTCTGAGTTTTTCTGATAAATATCACCTCTAATAAGCAAATTATTTGCGTATTTAGCAATCTGTTAGAAGTTGTCTGGAAGAGCCAGTCTTCTACTAACACTCAAACAAAATTATGCAGAAGAGCTGGTGATTTACTTTGTGTGGATTAGGGCATTTGATTTATGTTGTGCTATCACTGCGTCAAAAAAGTTCAGCAAGTAGCAAAACTTCAGAATTTCAGTGAAACAAAGAAAGTCAATAGTAAACCTGACAAGCAAAATATATATTCTGTGATGAAAAATTTCCAACCAAAAAGAAAATGGAATCAATGGCAGGTCAGTCTGTTCTTTATAATTTTAACTTATTCCACATCTTGCCCTGGGCTCCACTATTTTGTAGGAAATTTTTTTGGTATTCTGAACCTAGCAGAGCAGCTATTATGTTATTCTCTTCTCTAATGGCAAGAAAAGCATGTTATGATCAGACTCTTTCAATGGCCTATTGCTCCTATTTCTCTGGAGAATGCTGGCAGCTGGCACAGCATTGCTGCCCTTGCTGATGCTGGGCTTCAGACTTGACAAATAATTTACCCAAAAATGCTATATAGTATAGATGCTATAACTAGTACAGACATAGAGTAGGTATCCTACTTTTGTCATCTTAACTTAATGTAATTTCTTTTTGATGAAGAGCCTCTGATGCCCTGACTGTGTCTCTGCCCTGACTGAAGCCTGTGTCTCAACTTGTCCAGATAAGCAGAAGAAATTGCTCAAAAAATCAGACATTATTGTATAGGACCAGAGGATCAGGATAAAAACTTAAACTGTATTGGGAATGTTTTCCATCCTTATTACATATCATGTTCTTTGTAAAACAAAATAAAATCTAATTTTTAAAAAATTAATTTCTGGTTCAAATCTAATTTCTATTTATAGAACTAATGAATCAGAAAAGAGAAATACAGAGGTCTACAGAGGTAGGTACAGATTCTAAGGGTGTAATATGACTGTCTGTACTGAAAAATAATCTGGATTTTATTCTAGAGCTGTTTTTAGATTCAAAATTGCATTTTTATACAACATAATTCCAGTAATCAATATTTCTTTTGCTGCTACTTTCAGATTTTGATCAAATCTTTGTAAAACGTGGTATATCTCAATTCACAAAGACCCCTGACATCTCAAAATCAAATCTCACATTTCAAAAAATAGGAGGAAAAGGTACTATCAGCAGCAAGCCCAGCTGTTTCAGGATTCATCTACTATTTGATATGTGTTACTCAGCACAGTAAACAACCAATCTACCAGCGGCAAAAAATCAAAGAGCTCTGTGCCAGCTGAACAGTGTCTTTTAAAGAACTG
Organism: Pyrgilauda ruficollis; assembly: GCF_017590135.1. Taxonomy (NCBI): domain Eukaryota; kingdom Metazoa; phylum Chordata; class Aves; order Passeriformes; family Passeridae; genus Pyrgilauda; species Pyrgilauda ruficollis. Next base: position 13,824,247 of record NW_024511432.1, read on the forward strand.
AGGAACTGGCCCAAAAAAGCAGCCCTTAGAGGCAGCAGAGGTTTTCTAGTGCTCCTGGGGGACCCTGCCATTTCAGGAAATGCTGTCACCCAGACCCACACAGTGCTGCATGTGTGAGATTATCTTTAAGGGTGACCAAAAGTATTTCCAACAACAAAACTATCCACAACAGGGGAAGAATACTCAGGAGCTATGGCCTTATTGAAACTGAATTCTAATGTAGGTCCTCCACATACATTTTGCCTCCACAGCCAAAGGTGACTTAATTCATTAAATCTTTCCAACCTACTTCTCTGGACAATAGAAAAAACCAGGATGGATATGCAGCTCGTTCCTTCTGATTAGTGGTGCTCTCCTGGTCTGCACACACCCAGAGACAGTAAAGGACCCTCAGCTCTGCCAGGCCATGGAAAATGAGCCAGAGCAGGGACCGTGTGGCTGGAACGTCCCCCAGAGCAGCTCAGCTGGTTACAGCAGAGTGCTGAGAACACCCAGGCTGTGGGTTCAAAATACCCCTGTATGGGCCACTTACTGAAGAGTTGGACTTGATGATCCTCATGGGTCCCTTCCAGCCCAGAATATTCCGTGAGACACAAGTGATGTGGTGTCCCGGAGGGCCAGCTCAGCCACCCCCCTTCTAACAGCAGAGTCACAAAGCGAAGACCTTTATATTTCAACAGGCATTATCTTGTCTTTGCTTTTAATCTGGAAAAACCATATTAAGAAAAACATGATGGCAAAGATTATGATCAGCCTTAAATACACCATTTTCATTCAGCTCCAACAAACTCAATAGGAAGACTATTTAATGGAAAGAACACAACAGATTGAAATTCAATAGTTCAGTTAATCCAAGCATATTGGAATAAAATTATACATATATATACACACATATATGTGTGTGCAAAGTGAGGGAGAAGCTACTGCTTTCACATACATACAATTTCAATTAAAAAGCTCAAATAAGCAATGTAATATCAGAGCCCTTTAAAGTTTAAGGGTATTCTGCTCAGAATGCTTCTAGCTGCAAACCTAAAAACAAACCAATACATCTATGACAGAATCTCCATTTTAAATTCTTAATAACTTCTGATATGAATAAAAAAAAATTCACTTTTTTATATTCATCACCACAAAAGACAAAGGTATTATCCACTTGAGTCTATACCAAAAGGAAACACACACACATTAATATCTGCAGTTTTGGTACACATTCCAAACACAAGAAGTAACAAATTTGGTGACAAAGCTGTCAAAATATGTTCTGCAAATACATTGGCAAGAGATCTGGACATACTAAAGAAATTCAGTGAAACAAAATAGGTGCCAAATGGGGATGTTTGACAGAGTGTTCAAAAATACATTTAGACCAAAGCAGGAACACATCCAACAGAGAGATTCTCTACATAAATTATCATGAAACTATTAGAAATAATTGGCCAGTGATTTCAAAATATTACATATACTTTTAATGTTATCAAAGAGCTGTGTTGTGAACCATGTGTGATTTCTTGGCGATTGAATTTTTGGCCGCACAACAGCGTTTTTAGGCGCAAGTGAAAATACTATATCCCATACTGTAAGTCAATCTGTACTCTTTGAAATTGCATCAGGCTTCCAAGTGCTTTGAAAGGCTGTTGGGAGAAATACTATAAAGTCTGGATACCCTGGGAGGCTGCAGAGCACAACCCTTGCAGGGGCTCTGCTGAACAGATGCTTGCCCAAGGCTGAAGAGAGCCCACATGTTAAAGATGTCACAGCCAACCTCTCCAGCCAGGGTGGAGGTGTCTGTGGTCACAGTGCCCCAAGCCAGCAGGTCAGTGTAGCCCTGGTCCCTGCAGCAGGTACCACAGTGCTGGAGGTAAAGAGGAGGCACCTGTACATCCCTTTCAGGCTAACAAGAGCACATCAATTTATACACAGTGCTGAATTACAGGCATTTCTCCATAAAATAAAGCCATCCAAATGCTTTCAAAAACATCTGTGAATGCTGTTAACCCTGCAGAGATACTGTAGGAGCAGCAGCCCCTGCTCTGTACTTCAGTGGGATGCCCTGCTGAATGGAGGGAGCAGGGGTCTCTGCCCTGCAGAGCTACCTGTTCACATCATTCACAGGCATAAAATTCAAATCAAAATTGTCTAATGGTTCTTGAGAAGTAGAGGCCTTATAACAGAAAAAAATTGAGCAAGTCAAAGTAGACTACCCAGAAAGCAGCCAGGGTGCCAGGGCAGCTTTCTTCAGTCCCGATGAGCAGGGACTGAAGCTAGATACTTACATCTTGGACATGCACTGAAATTTATGGAGTCTGCTCAGATTGTAAGGCTCAGAGTATCTGGGGTTAAAATCTGGCCTGAAGTGTATGGAAATATATTCCCTGACTTCACTAGGATCTGTTATAATCTAGGAAGGTTTCAACAGTGCATTGATCTGAGCCTCCCATTAGGGCACTGAGCCAAGAGAATTATATTTGTCATATGTTCTGTCTCCAAAATTTGTGTTAGATTTTTAGGAAAACATTTTTATATACACGTTGCGGAATTCCCTCATTATTATCCTATATCAAAGAAATGCACTCTGAATTTGAGGCAGTATGAGGTCAGATTTGTGTTAACTTCTGGCAAGTTAATTCCTTACACTTGAAATGAGCCTCTGAGAAAGACTTCTCCACCACAGACAAGCTTTTTCCTACTCCAGAAGGTCAATTTTCCTGAACAACCACAAAGAAGAAGACACAGATGTAACTTAAGTAGCCCATAACTCCATTTATTCCACTGAGATGAGAACCTTCCAGAAAAATCTCATCCAGTGCTTGCTATCACCTCTCCTTATTCATTTTGACAGACTCAAGGGCTGCCTCCAGCTCCCTGCATCCCTCCCCAGTGCTGTCCCAGGCTGTAGGTGGGCTCCTGTGGGTTTTGGACAGGAGTTCCAAACATTCCAGTTTTGGACATCAACCTGAAAAATAGATGCCAGCACAGATAAGGTTTTCTACTTCATATTGTAAATGCTGTTTCTGTCTGGAGATTGTGACTTTGACCTGTGAGCTACACCTTTTGGAACTGGTTACAGAGCTTTCAGATAGGCATTTTTTGTTGGACAAATGAATTTACTAAAAAAAATTACTATCAGCAAAGCAGACTGAGTTACCAAAATGGGGATTTTTTCCCTTCTGTGTGAGCTCTTGAAATTTAACATGCCTTTAAGCAGTATTAACTTTTAAGTTGCCATAAAATCAAATAATTGTATTTATTAATTTGTTTTAATTACCAAGCACAGATAAGCATATGTCCTACTTAGCCTGGGAAAATCTGAACGCACACCTGCTCCAAGAAGCAGTCTGCAAAATGAGACGTGAGGAAAATATTTGAATTACATTTCCCTGTTCCAACATACCATTTTTAAAAAGCACTTTCAACACTGAACTAGGCCTTTACAGTTAAGGCATTTTACAAGATGATACTGAGCTATGTTTCCTGTCTATGAAGAAGGCACCAGCATATAAAATGGTAGTGAATTTGCATTACCTCCAATCCATCATTCTTTGAGTGCGCAGGAAAAACTGTGAGACCTGCTGCAACAAAGCACAGCCTTGTGTTGACAGATTCTTATTTAAGTGACTGTGAATACAACAATTCCACAAATAATTTGTCAAGTGTGTGGCTGAACTAGCTCTGAACCCTGATAAATACCAACTCTCCTCACTGCTACAAAGGCATGATGTTCTGTGTGCGGGCAGTGAGTAACAAGCACCAGGATTTAACAATCGATGCTACTATATTTCTCTTTTCTTTGTGGTTAAAAAAGCCTTGAAGGGTGGCTCTTTCAGCTGTGTTAAGTACTAGTGGTGGCTATGCCTTGCAAATCTAAGTAATGCACTGCAGGCTGAGGTGAAAGGAAATAGCACACTGCATCCATTTTTAGCTGCATTTAAAACATATGGTTTATGTTCTCTGGTGAAAAACAGTCTTTACTGTATAGTTAGCAGACTCTTGTTTAATACAGGCTATTATTAAATGGACCTCTTTCAAGTTATGATAATAGGACATCTACTTCGCTGCTTTTTGCATCCTAAGGCGTACATTTGGGCTGGGGTAATTCAAGAGAAGAGTCTTTTTAGGAAAAATAACTCAAACTCTAGGGGAACACATGTACATATTAATAGGGGGGAAAAACACTCCTTCCAGGTATTCAATTGAAATCAAGATTGCATTTTTCTATAATGCAGAGCATTCTAAAGGCATTACGGATGTACAAGAAAAAAGTCATTTTTAAAGAAATGTAAATCTAATCAGTCTTGAAGCTAGCAATATATACATAAATGTCTCTTGCAGACATAATTTAGTATGCATTATTAATTTATTTTTCATAAAGCTTTCCAGCTACAAAAAGGATAAGTGGAAATGTGCACCCACATTGACAATAATGCTCATTTGTCAGGCAGGAGTGAACATATTAACAAATTCCCAGCCTCCCCCCACCCCCAAAATCCCACCCTCAAGGATGTTCAGAAGCTTTTTTTGCAGAAAGACCAGACATGCTTATTGCAAACAACATTATTCCAGGTATTATAATAAAATACCAGCCTTTAATGGGACCTGAACTTCAGCAAGGTATTTGCAAGGCAAAACTGTTACAAGCTCTGGACAGCAAAATAGTGAAAAGTATAAGTCAATTATATTTATACTTTTGGCTGTAAAATACCAGTGCCTATAGAAATAATTAGATGTGTGATACTATTAACTAGTCCTGATGTAAAATGCTAATTATTTATTGTTTATAAAGCAATTTCAAATAAAGCAGAACTCATGCACTAGTGCCATCATGATTTTCCAGTCATTAACTTAACCAGAATTTGCATTTTGGGACTACAGCCAGTGACTTACATGCACTACTTAAGTCATTTTTCAAACACCCTGTCCCATCTTAATCTATTCATCATTAATCACATTTGGTCACTTTACATACAGAACACTATTCAGATGAAAGATAAAAGAAATACATTAATAAAATTAAAGCTAGAGCGAATACTTCAAAATATAAAGGTAGTGGACGAATATGGTTATCAAAGCAATTATTATCCTATGCCCATTAAAACAGACTTGTCTGAGCAACAGTTATGAGAGTTTTTGAGGGTTTTTTCTAGTAATGGAAAGGGTACTTCAAAAGGCATCCTGGTACTTTATCCCTCCTAAACAACTCTAGTTGTGCTAACAGAGCAAAGGTACTCAAATTTCATAGGTTTTATGAAAAAAGAAGGAGAATATTATTGCTACCTGTTTCCTTCTCAATACGGCTGTAGTTCTAAAGCTGTGAGTAATCTCAGACTTGTGGAACTGGCTTGCAATTACAGGCTCTGTATATCTGAAAAGATCCAGTGCTCTGACTCCTGGATCTGACTGACCTATTCTACCTCCAGTCAATCAAGCCACAGAAGACTTACATCCCCTTGTGCAGATCTGCTCAGCCAGGGGCTGGGAAGAACCAAAGGTTTCTTATGGAAGGAGTTTTGTTACCTCTGCCCCACCCCTTTCACCTCAAAATCAAAAACCAAAACCCAACCCACACGGCTCCATCAAAGACTGCTCCAGTCCATACGACCATTTCATGGAAGGGGTTCCCTGGTATTTGGTGGCCTTAGGAAATTTCATGATCTTGCTCCGGTTCTCATAGGATAAGTACCCATTTCATAAATTCTCACTGGATTTTAACATCTTAAACTTCTGGGGAGAATTTCTGCTGTAAAGCAGAAATGCACATGTTTTGGAGACTGCTCCTCAGAGCCAAACCTCAGCCATGGAATTGCCGTGCTAGCCTGAAAGAGGTACCTTAATCCAGTCCATGGTGGATTGGGAAACAGAGAGGCAACCTGCATGGAACATTGCCTTGTAATAAAAGTTAATTGCTATCTAACTTGGAGCTTATAAATGTACAATATCCTGAGGATATTTACTTTTTGAAGCAATGAGATCTCATAGAGGAATCAACAGTTAATTCAAGTTCCTGACTTGTCTGTGGGTTTATTTATAACCTTAAATATGAAACAGATGTTGATTTTCTTTTAATAATGTAAGAAAACAAATCTTCAGGCACCTGTTTTGTATAGGTTTAAAAACACAAATCAAATGCTATTTTTTGTAGGTTTTGAGTTTTTCAGATTTGAACTTGAGATCTAATTAATTAAGAAATCTCTTGGACAATTTTTAAACAAGACACTTTTTTCTAAGTTTCCTTCACAAACAAAGCTGCTTCTGAAGAAAACTGTTTCTGAGGTTTCTGTTAAAAAGTAGTAATGTTCTATCCACACATTAATGATTCCAAAATTCTCCATTATGAACAATATTTATCAAAAACAGCCCACTATCAGATGAAAGATGTGCCTTATCTTTTCTTGTCAACTAAAGCATTATTCACCGAAAGTTTCTTTCATATCTGTTTCAGGGGTTTCAGTGTCATTTTAAATTGCAAATCAATCATAGATCATGCAAGCCCTACTTCTGTAGGAGAGATTAACGCTCTGGCTAAAATTGTTTACAAAGCCATTTGTAAACCTTCTGCTGATGCAGATGAGGCAAGTTTACCAGTTTAACATTGTTGATCCCAGAGAAAGCCTTAAGCAATGACTTCAGAGGGCAAAAAAATTTGTTCATTTATCATTATTGTCATGGGCTTTCGCAAATGATAACAATTTGTCTTCATCCTATTTTTAGACAATGAGCCACAATAGAGTCCAGAAAGCCATTTTGCCAGATGGGAGAAGGTGCTTTCATTGCAAAATGTTGTCTTTTCTTTTCCTGCCCTATAAAATTGGCTTAAGTGAGAACCAAGGATATGTTTTAATGTCAGGTTTCCCAGTAGACACGATGACATACAATAACAGCACACAGTGCCTGAACAGCATGCTGTCCAAATATATTGCATTTTTAAAAACAACAACAGTCTTTGTTCCACATTTTTGCTGCAGAAGCTGCAATTAATAAAGAGAATTTCCACAGAATAATAATTTTCATACAGTTATTATTTAATTTCTGAGAAATATCTAGATTTAATAGTTCTTCACTTTGCACTACGGAATGCCAAAAGATTTAGTCTTAAAACAAATTAAAAATACTACAGAAAACAGGATATCAATTAAGCATTTTAAGGTATTATGATGCTAATTCCATTTGGTTCAACTTTATTTTTAAATGATAAATCCCATCTAGGCAATTACACAGACAAGTTGGACCTCGAGGAATAAAGGCAGTTGTGCCAATGCCATGGGACAAACAAAGCCTGGGAGAATTTAACCCCTTTTTGTGCTGGGCTTTATGTGAGTACCTGCCCACTGACAGGAAGGGCCAAGCAAGGGGTAATGGAGCACCTAAATCAGCCCCTGTCCAGTGATTTCCCCACAAAGAACAAATCTCTGAGGGCCAAGCCCAGAGGCACTGGGGTATATCCTTTTCTTCCACTCTCACAGCCTCTAGTTATCAGCTATGTTTAGGGCTGATATGTCCCTTTACTCTGGTTCAATGCAGTTTATCAGAGAAAAAACCCTTTTGACTCAGGTTTTGTTTCATTTACCAGGATCTGACCCTTTGGAACCTTTATGAACAGAAAGAGCAGATACAAATGTTATTTTCATATAGACTGCACCAGTTCCAATATGCTGCTATTTTATAGACATATTAATATTCATTCTCTAAAAACCAAAATATAATTTTACCTGTGTAGAGAAACTTGCCCACAGAACAAAAAAGATATTTCTTAATGTGGTGAATGCTGCTTTTAAAATGACAGTATTTCTTATTTCCAGACTGAAGTTCATCTATCATTCATAATTTCCCACCCCATAATCCTGTCTCTTTGTTCACTAACAATTTCACAATATTTCTAACAGTTTCTGCTCCTAATTTTTTTTTTTTTGTACAGATGAATACCTAACATGTAAGTTTGCCTTCAAAAAAGAAAAAAGGAAGAAAAAAAGAGAAAAATATTAACTAGCTGTGCTCAAATATCTCTTGCTATAGGATTGTCATTATCCTGGAATTGGTTTTCAAGGCAAAATAACAATGCCGTCAGTAATCCACTCAGGGTTTGTACACCCAGGATGAGGGTGGGCATTACCAAGAGATACTGCACAGCACCAGTGGGGTCAGTCACCAGCCCTGCCAAGCCACTCTTGGGGTCTCTATCCCTGAAAGTGTTCATTGGCTACAGTAGAACACCTTCGTATTTCTTATTCCAGTCCTTGTATTGCAAAGGCACTAATAATTCTGTAAAGAGCATTAGTGAATCTATCAATATGAATGGAGAAATCCTGCAGTTTACTTGATATAATCATATTTGGGCAGTATTCTTTTTTTTCTTTTTTTGACAGAACTGTGTCAAAGAGTTGTGGGATTTTGTTGTTTCAGTTTTGATGGTGATTTAAAAAAAAAAAAAAATCTTCTTCATTATGTAGTTTTCAGCCTCAACAGCAAAATAGTTAATTGCATCTATGCCAGGTGTTTCATTAATCCAGTTAGCTGTTAGACAAACCCTGCAGGAAAACAGAAGACAACAGCCTCTCTGCCTACCCTCCTCCCCAGCCCATGCTCGCCTCCCCCTCCATTCCCCTCTAGGAACTGACTGATGGCAGAGCCACTCTGCTCAACTTGAAGGCTGAAACTATAGAAAATTCCATGCTTAGTCAGGAAATGTGGGAAATCAGCAGAGGTAAGTATGAGCTGTACTGCTCCTGCCGAGACTCAAGGAGAGATGTCCAGATCCCTGGGATTTGGAGCAATCACTGCTGAAGATGGACTGACCTGCTCTAAGCAGATGCAGTGCCGAGCATTTGACCTTCACAGGGAGACAAAAGTTGTTCAAGTTGCTAACAGCGGTTGTAGACTGGGATTTTGGAGTCGGGCTAAGGTTTAATATATAAGTGGCAATAAGGAAAGCTCAGGAAATCCAGGAAAGAAGTTGTATCTTCTCAGGCTTTGTTTGCTGTATTTGATCAGTCTTTTGTGAAACACCTCTGTTCCCACAGAAGGAGCTGAGTAAAAGATACCAGAGAGGTCTTGAGAGCAGCAGAAAGATGCACAGCCCTTGCAGCACAAGAACCTCTGTCTCCTAATTGCAGCCTGGAAAATTCTGACACCAGAACATTGTGGGTCATTTTGTTCCTCATAAGTTTTTTTTGAACCTTGTTGTTTTTGGTGCTATTGGAGCCTTTGTTTATTTACAGCATTTCCAGAACCACACATGGCTCGGGCTGGCAAGCACAGCCCAGCCGGTGTAACAGCCTCCCTCTAGAACCCAGCCTGCATTAAGGCAAATGTTTACACTCAGAGATAAAATCATAGAGAGATAATGGGAGGCAAAACCTGATAATAATAATTATAAAATTAATTTAAAAATTAATTTATGATACAGGAACAACAAACCTATAGTACAATCTTAGTCCTGGCTATAAAATTCCAGCAACAGTGTCCTTCTTTTCCAGAGAAGGAACATCTAACTTTTCTTTTGTCTGTGCACCACTACACAAACAAGTCACTGGAGGCACTAAGGGGTGGGATCCATCAGTGTTTGAGAATCTATCCTCTATGGATGAATACGAAAAGACTTTTAAAAGAGGTTTAGTACAGACCTTAGGAATAATTTCTTCCGAATTTTCAAGTAGAATAAGACAGGAAGATAATGTCCAAGACACTCGGGAAACTTGATCAGCTTTTAGAGGTGAACCATGAACAAATAAAGAGAGGTTTGAGCTCCCAGGGCTCTACTACTCTCTACACTCTATAGAAAATTGGACAGTAGGACAGACACAGATTTCTTTCTCTTTCCTGTTTGAATACTCTGTTAGCTCCAGCCAATTTGCTCTGCAGCTAAACGCAAGTCTGCAAGGGATGACGAAGGGGATATTATAGCTGCATTGTTTTGTCTTTGCTGGGGATAGAGAATGATGTATTTGGAATTCAGCTGGTGTATTTACAGTAGTTTTAGTAACCCATAAAACAACGGATCTATATTTTGAAATATTTACAAGAGTAGCAGTCAACAGTTCTTTATCTACAATACTTTTTAATACTTCTGTCTCCTCCTCTCTTGTCACCTTTTTTCATGCTGCCTTTTTGTTGGTTTTCAGCTCTGATATTGTTTGCTGATTGTGACATTGTGCTAATGACTGTGTTCCTCTAGATGAAACACAGGGCATTCCTAAGTGCACTTTGTTCTTTTTATTTTATTAACAAAAGGAAAAATGAGATGCATCCAAATCACCCATTCACTAAATAAATTCCCACACTGAGGGGGAGAGCTCCAACATTGTCCGTTTGGAGTCTGGTCTATCAATGACAGTACAACCAAAGAAATGAGGAGCAGAATTAACAAACTGGATCAATTACTTTTTCAATCCGAAATTTTTTTAAAGATTAGGAATAAAAGCAACAATCACTGCCCCTCGCCTCACCTTCCATCTCCCCACTCAAGATCCTATCATTAGAAATGTCATTTATTAATTTTTAAAATGTTGCTCTCTACCTACATGAACTTGCCTAGGAAAGCAAGCCTTAGTTTCCAGCCTAAATAACATATGGAATAAAATTCCAGGATAAACATCAGGTAAATAATTCCCTAAAACTAAAAATTGGAGCAGCACTCCATAACCTTCTGATCAGTAGAATTGGAGCTATTTTCCTGCTCAGAGAAGCAGCTAGGGAAGACAAGGAAATACAAAAAGAAGGATAGGTTTAACTCTAATTTCAGACATAATTCTCACTCCTTAACCTCAGAGATACAGAAGCAAAAGGCTGCCCAGTAAGGGAAAAGAGCAGAACAATTCAGTTCTTTGTTTCATTGGCCTTTTGGTTTTTCTCTTCCTGAGCAAGGCAGTCATTGCATCCTCCTCAGATGGAGGAGTTGGAAGAGAAGGAATCAAAACCCAGCAATGACCTAAGCATTACCAAAAGGAAAGAACAATGTTTTTTTGGAAATTTCTCCCCCTTTTGAAGCCCTTCTAACCTGGAAAGTTAAACCACAAACACTCTCTAATTAGAATAATTCAGCATCCAGTCCTGACAGCCTTTATGAGTTATATTGCCAAATTAGCCAGTCCTGGTTATACCCAGAAAATAATGGAAAATGGAGTTATGGCTACTTGCATTGGTTAGCACAGGTTTGAAAGGTTCCTGTGCAACCTCAGGCCCCATTTGCAATAGTGCAGAGCTGAGTAGAGGAGCAGGAGCTCCTTCCAGAGCAGGGCAGAGCTGGAGCAGCCGGGTCCCAGTGCCACCTGCCCCATCCCCACTGCACAGGAGGCTCCCAGCACTGAGGGACAGCTGCTCCTGCAGCCAGAGCAGCAATGGAAAAGGTAAAAGCCAGGTGAAAAAGGCTCTTGTGACATTCCCTATGTGTCCAGGCAGTGGACAACAGACACAGACCTCTCCCCCTGCTACCATATTCCTTTCATTCTACATTTTCAAACTTTTGCCATCAAGGAGCCTGAAACTTGCACCCATTTCAGGAGGGCTCAGAGGCTCTCCCAGGTCCACTCCCAGGGCCAGGCTCCAGGGCACAGCAGAAACCGCAGCATTCCCGGGAAATCGGGAGAGGGAGCAGCCCTGACTGCCGTGGCTGACAACTGTTTTAAGGCTGTATAATTATATAGGGCAGCCAAGCCCTCAGGGAATGCCTTGAAGGAATGAAGAATCTTTTGCTCCTGCTTAGAGCTTTTTTTTTCCTAAGACAGGAATGCTGAGAAATGGGGAGGGGGATAGGTTTTATACTTGCAATTTCACTGTCCTGTGCTGCATAGTAAAACTCCTAAGGTTCCTACTAAACATTTTAGCCACAAGACCCTCTTTGTGCTGAGTTAAATTAACTAATTGCACAGCTATCCCCAGATATCAACATGGATTATTTATTTACAAAACCTGAAAATCTTTAACTGTGTTACGTCTATGACAGTCACAATAAATGTCCACTTTCAGATCTAACAAGAAATAGCAATACTTATTCAGCACTTTCCATGTAAGTATCCAAAAATAGTTTACAAACATTAATGAAATAAATCAAATAAAAGGCAGGAAATTACAGATAAGCAAAACGATTGAGAAAAGCTAAACAGGTCAGCCGTGACCTCATACACAGTTAGTGACAATGGCCAAAACAGCCTCTATCTCCTGCTTTCCACCACAAGAGCATCTAGAGTCAAAATAAGATATTGATTTTGAACACATTTAATGTTTAAAACAAGAGTAACCTTAATTATTTTGAATCAGTTTTTTTAAAGCAAATGTATCTATAATAATAGTAATCATCATCATCATAATTAGAATGAAATTTTGCTGCTGAAATGCATAAGCAAAAAAAGCCTCAGGATTGTATACACTTGATATTTGTAGGAATTAGGTTCCAAGGTGATCTCTGCATTTTTTCAGGGATGCCTGTTGGATGCCATGTAGAAGAACACAAACAGCAAAAATGCCATACCCAGAAAAGTTTGCGTATATGCAAACCCAAATAAACAGGATGGATTGGCAAGTCAGTGTAAAGGCAGCCTCTGTGGATTCTGTTACTAATTCTTCATGTTACCCTCCTTTTTAAAAGCTAGATAAAATCCAAAAGATTTACCACAAAAGATTATGGCAGCTCTGGACTTGAACAATGCTACAGCATCCCTTTTAAAGTTAAATCATACTTGACTATTGTTATAACAGTGTCCATAAAAATACAAACAACATGAGGGTAGTTCAGCTGCTGAATGCCCACTGATAGTGCTTTTTATTGCATGGACAAGATCACAATTCATACACTAACCCCATTTTCCCAATTCCCCAAGTTTCATTCTGTCAGGATTTGGAAATGTCGTGGAATTTATTCTTACAGCTGTAGCGGGAGGAGGGAAACTGCAAGGGCTGCCAGTACCAAATGCTTAAAGAATCTGAGCACTGTGGTGGAGCAGGACCTATCAATGGGAAACACCTGGTGGAGGCATTTTGTTCTGCTCCAGCAGGTGCAGCCAATCTGCAGGGCCAAACCCTGATTACGAAATTACTGCCCTTGGTTTTTGGAGAAGTCAGGATTTGCATCAGCAGCTTGGCATAGCCTGCTTTCAAACCAAAGGACACATAAGGAGAAGGATGAAGAAAAAGAAGTCAGATGCCAAGGTTGGAAAAATGGAGATAACCCTCAAAATTAATACTACTTTGGCTTTTAATGTATAGAAAAATATATTTGGGATATAACACAGCAATCAACATATCTCCAGGGTAGAGAATGTGATAGATTATGACCTAGAGAGAGATTATTATAGTTTCTATATAGCATAACTAGGAAGCAAAATAACACTGTCATAGAAGGTCTAGAAATATTTTCTTATTTTCATATTTTCCTGATGTGGGGGTTGCAGTTCCCAGCATAAAAATCCAGTAAAGTTTATGTTTTAATTTTGTTTTCAGCCTGTGAGGAACATAAGTGAGAATAGGAGCAGTGCATAGCAGTCAGCTCTAGGCACCTGAGGATTTTATGGTGGAAGAGTTGGAAGATAGGGAGAAGAGAGGAAGTTGAAGGTGTTGGAGTGGAGGGGACACAGAAAGCCAAGCAGAAAATGAGGTTATTGCCACGGGGAAGGGTGCAAAAGAGAAAACACAAATCTGTAGATCACAGATCAGATAATTTTTTATGCTTATAGACCAACTTATTTGTGTATTTGCTCAAATATTAGCGAGGAGCAAAGTCACTATGAAGAAGTTATAGATAATAATAGTAAAATAGCATAAATAAAAAAATTATGGAATAAGAGAAACAGCAAAATGTGATTTTTAGAAGACGCAAAAAGTGCAATCTATACAAACTTTCAAAACACAGTTGGAGAGAATCACAAGTTTTCTTTTGTCTAATATTCTCCTTTTCTCTTCTGTAAAAATGATGGTAGATCAATAATATACTTTAAGAGGGAACAAAGAAAACAAAAAAAATAATTTGCAAATATGCTGAGAATGTGTTCATTCTCTATTATTAAACAGTTCAAGGGCAGATTCAGCTGAGCTTTAAATGCAATAAAGAAATGATTTCAAAGCAACACTACGAGCATCATACAGTAATTGAGAGTAGAAAAACAAGGGTGATAAAACTGTCCTGTGTTATTGATGTTAGAGTTCATATATGATGCATTTCTGTGACGGGATTATCAGAGCCCTGATGACAACGTGTACTTACTTATCAAACTAAACAAGGTGTCTCAAAAAGGAGAAATATTAAATTATGTGCTATCAGCCAGCTATACTATTCAGCAAAACTGTGTGTACGTAGTATCTGTTCCATACATCTGTATTTCTGCATGTGACCTCGCTACACTACTCCATCTCTCTACAGCGTTTGCATAAAGAAAAATCCTTTGATCTTGTAAGTAAAGTTTCAAAATGGACCCATCTTAGCAATAAACTAAATTGCATTAAAAAAAGGCAGAATAGTCTTGTGCAGGTTATCAGCCTTTCTCCTGCAATACTTATTCTCTCTTCTTGTCACAGATTTGTTTTATTTTGCTACAGCAATACATTATTACAACTTAAAATTCACATTCACCTGAAGAAAGCTGTGGCATGCCTACCAAAAGAGACATACACTGCTTAACCTAAATTGACCCTTTTTTCCTTCTATTCTAATAGATCTTTTTTCTTTTTGTCACTCAAAATGAGCGTCTGATGTATGAGCATAAATTGTTAAAAGCAGTTTTAGGTAAAGGAAGAGAGACTGAAGTGGAGTTTTCTCACAAAAGCCAACCTCAATTTATGTCAAAGAGGGTTAAAAGACCTTGGGATTAAAGCAATAAACTTGCTGCTGTCAAAGCTAAAACCCGCTAACAATTTAGTGCCAAACGCGTGTTGTTCAATATCATTTCATATTATATTATGTCACAAGTAGGTGACAGTTCCACATCAGACTGACAGGGCTGATTTACTCTGAAGAATTCATCGACATTTTGCAGAGTCAAAGCTGACTTCATTTTGTTTGGATGCAGGGTGGGAAATCTCTCCCTGAGTTGGAATATTTGGTGAATAACCCTCATGGCACAGAGCCCTCGGGCACGACCTGCTCAGCCCGGAGCTCCTCACCTTCCCCTGCCCTAAGCCACCTCCAGCCCTGCCCTTTGTGCAGCTCCACTTTTTGATGTGCTTCCCCTTCCTGCAATTTTTAAAATATCCAACTTCCTGGGCAATATTTGGATAATTTTTTTCTTTCTGAATTCAAGATTTTATGCTTCTCCAAAATATACCTATTGGCAAGTGTTGAGATAAAAGACCCTGCTAGGAAAATACTACTGGCACCTGCTTATATTTTAATAACAATAAGTAATAACAGCTATTTTTCCAGGATGTTAACTAGATCCCAAGGTCATGCATGATGAGACCCTTCCAAGGCCAATGGCAACAATACCATTTCTTTATATACAAATGTCTTTTGCATGATATTCCTGGATGGCTTTTTTAATATAATAATTCAAATTTCTCCCCGGGCTCTAAGACAATTCTGAATAAACATATTCTTTGTTTTGTCTCAGGAAAATCTAATTAATTTGACTTTTCTGTCAAGGTTTCAAAGCTTATTTATAAAGGGTGTCCCATCTCCAAAATCCAGTGTGTTCTTCTACAGTCATTTGCATCCTTTTGCAATGTTCATTTCCTTCTTTTGTTGGAGACTGCTATAAATGTGGAACTACAACTGAGCTCCTGAAGCTGAGGACCAGGGAACCTGGCTTCTTCTGAACCAAGTAGAACTGTGCTATACTCAAAGTGGTCTTTTTATATATGGAAACAGGGATATCCCTCCCTTCTTCCTACTCATTTTTTAACTGTGGAACAAGATTTCAGTTATCATAGTTTGCTCCTACCTTTATTTCTGAAAAAAAGCTAGCAACATTTGGGGTCTTTAAACACACATATCACTGTTTTCTCCATCTAAATACAGGTGTGGGTGCATTAGTGCCTGGCCATTAACTTCTATAAACCACATAGTAACTCTTCTGTGGGATTCTTTGGGCAATGTTTGCTGTTCATCCAGGAAAACATTATTATTGCATGTAAAGTGAGCCCATCATCCAACACTGGTTTGTTTTTGCTGACCATCTGCTGGACAACTCCCAGGCAGCAAAGGGGTTACCTTGTCTGTTATGCCAGGGAGCAGAACTTCTAGTGAATTGTTAGATGGGTTAGCAGATGGTTAATCTTATTTGACATTTAAAGCACTTGGAGGTAAATTTAGTGTTCACCTGCCCTGGAGTGTACGGCACGAATATGAACCTACATATCTATTCCTGTTTAAACTAGTAACTCTAATGGCTGGAGGATATGCAATGCCTGGCATGAAGAGATGTTTCAGGGGAAAGAGGGGAAAAAGAGCAAGTAAACACTCAATCCTGGCTTTAAACATTTACAGTTTTCTCATACTCAAGCACAAATTCTATTATTTTTGGATTACTATCTCAGTCTGACACAGACATACTCTTGCTAACCTACATATTCTGCTAGTAGATCAAATTCTAATATTTTTGGTATATTAATATTTCTGTTCTTTGTTTTCCACTGCCCCATCAGTTATGGATGTGACAGACAAATACACACGTGTGTACATGTTTCACTGAGTGCAAATCCAAAGGTATCTGGTGATCCAGTGAGAAATCTAAAGGAGAATAAAGACATTTCTGGAACCTTTTCTTCACAGAGTGCCCCTCAAACCCACTGTGGTGCACACCAAAGTTAAACCACAGAGGATTGAATGAATTGCAAGCCAAGAAAAGGGATGAGCACAGAGCTGTGACCCAGCCTGAGCCTGCCTTTGCTCTCTGCTGGGAGGGGCAGGGGTGGTGAAGGCACCAGGGGTGGGTGGTGAAGCTCCCAGCCCCTTCTGCTGAGCCCCAGCTGAGCACAATCTCCCCTTCCGTCCTCTGCACCTCTGTGACAGAGATCAAAATGAATTGTCATGTCTCTTTTAAGAGGAAAATACCACAGCCTCTCTCAATACAGGCTGTGACCTTTCAATTTATGCTATCAGTTTACTCAGTGCTTGCTCTGTGGTTCATGATTAACTTGATAGAGTTAGATCACACTCTCTCCAGGTCCTCAAGAAGGAACTTCTGTTGACTGTTAGAAATCCCTCATGCAATAAAGTGCACATAGTATGGCTGTACAGGCTATCCTTCAAAGTTACAGCAGCTCAGTAATGAGGTATCAATTCTTATCAAAAATCTCCTAAAAACATTTCTACTCACTTTGATTTTTTCCTTTAAGGTACTATATATGAGAAGACAAAGTGAAAAACAGCCACCTGGTTATTAATAAATGCATCTGCTTTCATCAATTCCTTAAAAGGGTCACACAGCCCTCATACATTAATTAAACATTCTATGTATATCAAAAAAGATGGTTTCAATTCTAACTATAAAGTGTAAACTGAGATAAAGAGAGATTTACTCACACCTTCCTGCTGAGCCACAGAAGCCTTCTCCCTCCTCCTGTAACTGTGGTTGTGCTGATGTCTCAATGTGTTCTAGAAAAAAAAATGAAAAAATTCATCAATATTTTCTTTTCAAAGCTCACCCATAAACTTTCTCTGGTTCTTTTTAGGGAAAAAAAACTACATTGGCAATTCTCTTCATCTTTGCTAGTAGGGCCCCTAGAAGGTGGGGTGGCTTGAGGAGTAAATGCTGGACTGAGGAGCTGTATCTCCTGCTGCCACTGGAAAAGCAGTGTCTGCTCAGCTCAGCAACATGGGGATTCTTTTTATTTTACTATTATCTATTTACTATCTACTATTACTATTACTAAATGTTTTAATTCTTTTTATTTACTATTATCCACCCCTCTGTACTTAAAACCTGCTGTTGGGGGCAAGTAGATTCTTACAGGTCTTGTTTCAGTTATCCACAGCTGTGCATTTCCCTTCATTTAGCAATTAATATCGGGCAATGATGGGAATATCCCTCTTTTTCAACACATGACTCTCCCAAACCAATTTTACACACTTTTTATCAAGTTTCTAATGCAGTAGCAGCTCAAGCTCATTTTAAGAAAATCAAATAGATTTTGTTATATTACTTGTATTTCACCTTTCCATTAGGTAAGGATGGAAATACAGAGGTGAGATAATTGCAGAGGTATGTAAACAGCTAAACCAAACTGGAAGTTTTTAAGAACAGACCAAGACTGTCATATTTAAGTACATTCCTTACCAAGATGAATATCAGGATCTTTAACCCTCAAGACCTCAAAGTTTCTCACTGACATTACAAGCCTAGCCTGCTGCTCACCTCACTGTAGTAAGACATGACATAATTGCTCACACTTGTACTCCTTCCTCTGTCCCACTTTCAAGAGAAATCCCTTTTTATTGCTCTGCTCTCAGGTCTTTGAGACCCCTTTGTGATACCCCACCAGTGTCACTGAGGGCTGCTCGGGCCCCACTCACCCCTCTAGGGTGAGGAAGTGAAGCTGTGAGCCTGACTGGCCCTACTTCTGTCTTTGACTTTTCCAGAGCCTTTAAAATTCTTCCTATAAGCTGGAATTCGTCTGTGAATAAAGGTGTGCCTGCTGGGGTGTCTGTATGTCCCCAGAGGTGGGGACAGGATGGCACCAAAGGACAGTCCCACTTGGCATCACCTGAGGTGTCACATTCACTAAAGCAGAAGGAAGACATCAAACCCAGGTGTTGACCATGCACCACAGACCTGGAAGAAAGGAGGGATCAGTCCCCTATAGCAGAAACAAATAAATTGCAGAGTTAGCTGGAATTCAGGGACAGGAAAGTTCACTTAAACTGGCCTTGATGATTAAACCCCACTTTAAGCACTGCAATGGTCAGCACAGTACTCAAATTTTAAATTCATTATTTTAAGTGAAGTGTCTTTATGGATAATCCTTCATTTAGGAAAAAAGAATAGGTGTTATTCAGTGATATGATTCACCTGAAAAACAATACTTTCTGTGTTTGCATTCCCATGTGAAATTTCAGAGGCTAAAGAAATTACTTTATGCATTTGGAGTGTTACTATTGTCCTTACTTTTGAGTTTTTCTTTTAATAATGACAGCCATCTACTGCTATTACTGTAGCTTCTTGTCCAGATCTCCCTTTGGAGACTTTCTGACTACTTAACACCATTTTTCAATTTCTCTACTTGTGCATTTACATCTTCAGTCCAGATATGAGAATTTGCTAATGGACTGCAACTTTTTTCCCAAGATTCCCATGTGTAGAATTTTACATAGACTGATCCAAAATCTAAACTCTGCTTGCCAATACCTTGTAGTAGAAATATGCATGTGATAATGAACCCCAGAATTATGCTACCATTTTGAAGTAGAAATTTAATTTGAGGACAAATGAGAGCAAAAAGTGTCAGATGGTGTATTTACAATAACATTAAGGTGTACATGCTGTCAAATGGACAGAAAAAAACCCTGGTGTGCATGAAAACGTGACCCTCTCCTGAACTGTGTACATTTTCAGCTGCAGACTGAAGAATAAACGGCACTGGTTAGAAAATTGAAAACACATAGCAGGCACAGCTATCTCCTGTTCCTGAGGTGACACCAGTTATGCATTTTACCTACAACAAAGCAGATAATGCACCATTTGGCTTTTCTCCTTCATGGAAATAACTCTGTGACACTCTCTAGTGGAAGGCAGACACACACCACCTCGGTGCGCACGGAGCCGTCACGGGGAAGCCACACCACGAGAAGGGAAACTGGCTGAGAGGGAGCTTGGGCACTGTTGCATGTGTTTTGCTGCACTCTTATTTTTTAACACCACAACCAAAACACTTACAGACAGGTCCCTTCTGTTTGAAGCCCAGAGGATAACGTGGTACTGAAGCATAAATAAAGAGTGCCACTAGCAAGGAGTAACTGGCAGCAGACAAAGCCCAAGCCAGCAAACTGTCACGATTGCTCTAGAGGGTTTATAAGCTTTATCAAATCTGTGCTAGCTAATTCACTTGCAGAAGTGTACTGATAACACTGCTTCTTTTTTCCCCTTGCTTTTATTATGAACAAAAAGATAGACAGGTCCTAAGGACAGATCCTTTTCACAGCTCTGCTCTCTTCTGCCAGCACATGCCCTTCCACTCACAGATTACTAGGTTTAACTGGGGATGTCTTTGAGCCAGAAGCATTTATTGCAATAAAACCCAATATATTTCCAAAAAAGAAAAGCTTCCCCCTCCTTTCTAACACTTACATTGCGGTTGGAAGCAACATTAAAAAAGAAAAAAAAGTACAGATCCAATCTGGTGTTACTTGTCTCACTGAATTTGCAAGTGGCTGTTTTTTACCACTCCAGTAAACATACTGAAGTTAACATTTCTGTGCATGGACAGAGGAATTTATATATATACATATATACACAGATACACACACACACATGTATATCTGGGTGGAGCACTTGGCTGCTTTCCCCGCTTCCCCCCACCCCCACCAAGTTTAGATGCAGTTTTTTGCATGTTGTTAAACTAATGCTAGTTTATCAACAGCTATTGTTAAACAACAACTGCTATTAATCTAAATGACATAAATTAATACCACCTGCTGTAAATGCAGAGGAAGTTTGGCTTCTACTTTTAACTGCAGCTTTTGAAGTATCCAGGACAGAATGCAGGTAGATCCATGGATCTCTGTAATTTTCTCCCTCCACACATGTGACTCTTTGAAATGATGCCTTTGGGGTGGAAAGGTTTGCAGAAGGTTTCTCCTCCATGTCTGGTCCGTGATTTCTGGAGGCTTCCTCAAAGCCTTCTGCTGATCCTCCCAAGGAGCTCCATGCACAGCAGCCTGTGGGAAGCTGACAAAACACTGGAAAATTCTGCCAAATAATAAACAAACCAAGCCCATGGTTTTTTTTTTCCAAACATGTTTCCATGAATAACTGAGAAGGCACATTTGCTAATTTACAGCATGTTTGTCTTTATAGAGTATTTTTAAAATAAAATATTTCACCCCCTCCTGCCTCTTCTTAATTTGTCCTGTCACTCAATTTCTGTAACTAATTTGAGGAGAATTCTCTAATGTTTCACCACACTGCCAAAGCATAGTTTTTGCCTGAATGTAATGCAGAACTATTTTAATTGCAGGGAACATCAGAAATTACCCATAACATGGGATTATTCCTTGTGCTCATTTCTACAAGCCCAAAGTAGACACGACTGAATTCAGATTCCCATTTCACACAATCGCAAAGGGAGAAATTCTGCCTGGACTCTGTTCAACACAGACATTCATAAAGTATCTCCATGTTAAGTTTTGGGTCAGTATCTTTTCTGAGGAAACTTCACTAAGGAACAATTTTGAGGTCAGCTACCACAAAACATGAATAGAGCCTTCACAGAGCTCAACTTTGCGCACCTGGCTGGGCCAGTTGGTTTTTGAAGTGAGTGGAGAGAAAGATCCTCTTGGAGATGCTGCTGAACAGGATCTGAATGCAGGTCCTCCCAGGTATTTTCTGCAGGAAATCCTTCCTCTATCGGCCCCAGGTGGTGCTGGGAGAGACCACGAGGTTGTTTGTGTGTGAGAGTAGGGATCTACAACAAAAACAGCTTCTCATTAAAAATAAAGAAAAATCAATTAAAAAAAAAGCTTTTGAGTGTACAAGTGTTGCAGTGTTGCCAGTTTACAAACTGGATGCACAAGGATCATCAGGAAGCTCCTGTTTGTGATTTAAATCTTGTGATATTGTACCTGGGTAAAAAAATAAGGACACCAAGGTCTGCCTTTGGCCTTTGGAAGGCACAAAATCAGTGCAGTGATGTGGAGGCAAAGATGCTGTCACAGGGTCATCACATCAGTAGGCAGAACTAAGCTTTGTCACTTTAAAAATTCAAACCTTAAGACATTTTCAGTTACTTATTTCAGGTGCACATGTAAGGAGCAATTAGGGCATTACCTTCACTTTGAGTTTTCTTCTCTGTCTCTCTAAAACATTTAATATTTTCAGAAGATATGAAAGCTTTCCAGAGACAATATGCTTGCTGTAGCCTACCATGTGTACTATGGAATTTCCAGAAAATAAGACAAAATGTGCTAATTTATAGTTAAAAGGATGAAATTTTGAATAATCTATTTTTCTAACAGGAAACAACTGAAAATAGGGTTCAAAAAGTCTGATATTCTGTATGATACACAAACTGTATTCATTTTCACCTAACCCCCTAATTATTTTACCTCTAAGAAAAATATCTCCAATTTTCACTGCTTTAAAATCATCAGGATTTAAGTGCCATAAACAATATAATAAAACTTATACAGTACTTACCACATTATAATATCTCATGATTTTTTACACACAATGAAATATTAAATCACAAAACATTAATGAAAAACTACTAGATAAGATAGTTTAGCATTTTCACTGCTGAAATTTAGAATTTCCAGTAACTGAAGACAACAAGATGCACAATTGAAAAGAGGAATAATAGAAAACTAAAAAGACTGTGATCTTAGGCAACTGCTCAACAAACCTTGACAAAGGAACAACCTGGTTGCTCTGACATAGTGAGAGAGGGAACTACCAAAAAAATAGCTACATTGCCCAAAATTTGGTTCAGTGTCCCTTTGTTCCAGAGCAGCATTAAATGAAGCAAGATAAGCAGTTTAAAAAAAAAGCTGCTTGTTGTTTTAAACCCAAATAATTATTTTTAAAGATAGAAAATAATCAGAAATATGAGTTTTAAACCCCAGTCTTACTCTCCTGGAGTGGGTATTTTTCATATGACTTAGCAAAAGTTAGGTCTACAATTTACCTCCCTTTCTGAATTTTAGCAATTTGATGAATATTAAAACAGTTGTGAAAAAGGAAACATGTAGAATTAAATAACTGTTCAGATATCCACTCCTTTTGGTCCCACCACAAAGAAGAAATTCTTGCTCTCATGTTTACAGTTCAATGCCCAAGACCATAAATACCTGCAGTAACCAAAGATGTGTGATTACAAAAAAAAAAAACCAAAACAATTCTCACATGAATGTGGTTCATGCTAAGACAAAGACCTGTAAAAGTTCTAAACCTGTAGAAACCTGACTGTAGAAGAGCTTACATATATCATGGCATCTTTAATACAAATCTAAGGAATTCCACTGCTATTGGTAAAGAAATCAAAATTAAGCCAGAAGATTTCAGCAGTTCCGGTGATCTCCATGGAGAGAAAGAAGACGGTGGGAGCAGGAGAGGGTGTGCACTTGCCTCCATGTGTTAAAGATCCAGGAGAGTTCAAGGAAAATCCAGCCAGGCTGAGCAGAGGGAGGGTCACCAGAGATTTCTGCTTTGAGTAGTCAAAGTGCAGTGGTGAGTCTGAACTCCTAAGTGAAACCTGTCAGGCACAGCTGTTGTATCAAGATAAATCTTGAAGGGAGAGCATAATTTACTTCTTAGATAATTTGGGAGATAATTCTTTCATAGACACCCACCCAAAATAGATAAGCATGAGAGGAAAAAGAATTCCCCACCCTTCTCCCACAAACAATAACTCTGTGCACAGGGAAATACACCCACACATGGCACACAAAAAACCCTACACCTCCTTCTCATGCATTTCCACTCTGTTCAAAGCTACGCTGTTCAAATGAAGAGTATTTCCTATAAATCCATGTTTAATAGAGAGGATTTAAAGTGAATCTTTCTCACTTAAGAACCAAAAATACTCAACTTTATGGGCCATCTGGGAACACTTCCCAAATCCAAATTTAGGGTCCAGTAACAAGTCCTACATACAGCCTTTGTGTGTGAACACTTACTCTTCCTGTGTTGATTTTCCCTGAACTGGAGCCAAAATGACTCTGCACATGAAGGGAACGGTGTGGGGGATCAGAAGCCTGGCACAGCCAAGTGCCAGAGGTGGAGGGACCCAACCTCTCTGCTGCACACCTTTTCTCTGTAGGGACTCTTCATCCACTCTCATTGGGGCTCATCTGGCCCAAACCTCTTAGGGGGGAAGGTGCGTTAAGAGCTTTCTTTAAAAAACATCAAAGCTGAAACCTTTATGGTTTGAGGATTTGTTGAAAACCAAAATTTGGCCGCTCAAGTAAGGGCTCTTAAAAAGATAAAAAGCAATCAGAGTAGCATTTGCTTCCCATCCCAGTGCTGTATCAACTGTCAAAAACTCCTGGAAATAAAAGTAGGAAATATTTCATTTTTCTGTTTGCATAGGAATAAAGCATCTTTGCATCAACTTTAAATTTTTTTACAAAAATCACTAGGAATAATGCAAGAGTAATTTAATTACAGGGGAAGTTATACAGAGCCCTTTTAGGGAGCACCAAAAGAAAGTCTTCAAAAACTAAGACCTAACCAAATTTTTTCAAATTCCTGAAGAAGAAAGTTGTTCTGAATTGTGAACATATGAAATTGTTTCTCTCTTCAATGCAAGCCCCAAGTGTGTTTAATGGTTTTGCTAAATATGATTGAAAGAAAACCATGCCTGAGGGAAATAGCACTTTGCTGGATATGTATAAGGGTTGAAGCAGCTTGGTCAATGGGTGACCATAGTATATGAATCTAAAACTAATCTCAAAGAGCCCAAGGGCACCCAGAGCTAACCTAGTCAAGTAGTTATTTTTTCATTTGCTCTAAGCTAAATACACTGTCTGTTAAAGACTCCCTGTACACCTCACAGCAAGTGTTTTGCTTTCCTCATATTAAAAAAAGTTTTAAACAAGAATGTTGCATTGTGCGCATAACAGCAAATTAAAAATAATTACATAAAAGAACAAGCAGTCTCTTAGCTGTCACTAAAACGAGAAAGTTCTGAATATTGCTGAGAAAATAATCTGCCATGAGACAACTTCAGAGCTTAGATCTACCCCACATCATCTCAGAACATCTGGGGTGAGTGACCTGTCAGCCCGTGGCTTGTGATTCCCCGCACGGAACCCACGGTCCATCCCTCCCTGGCTGCTGGGCTGGGCCCTCCTGTCCCAAACAAGAGAGGTGCCTGAGGAACTGCAGGGCCCCTCTCTTTGGAACTGCAAAATGCCACTTCAAAATATCAACCAATCTTTACAAAACTAAAGAGAACTTTTGTAAAAATAATCTATATTACTTTAAGCCTTAAGAAAAGTACGGAACTGAATTTTTTCAGTAAAATATGGTAATGAACAAGTCCAGTTGCTTTTCACAATAAAGCTGCACGAGGCAGAACAACTGCTCTGTAAACAAGGGCAAGGGATGGGGTGAAAAAATCACTGAAAAATATAAAGTCCCCTGAGCACGACGGGATGTGCAATTTTCATCGTGCTTGGAGACGCACTTGTGTGGCCTTGTTGCTTCTATTGATCACACAGGTCTTTCCTAATAGAGTTACAAGGCATTTTCAGCTGCAGACTGGGAAACCTGGGGGAAATGGCATCCAATCATCTGGCTGCTACGCTCCTGTAAGGCCAGCTCTGTCTTGCTGCTACTGCTCTGTTGGGCTTTCAACACAATAGCAGCACAGCCAGGCTGTGAGGCAGAGAGCAGGGATTGTGCCAGCGCAGGTTATGAATGGCTGTGAAGCAAGAACCAAGCCTGTGCGGTCATTTACAAAGTTCAGTTAATTGTTCATTTGTTAATTTTCTTCCCCCCCCCCACCTTTTTTTTATTTCTTTGTTATGAAACAGCATGTCTGATTTCCAACAGGGATGTGAATGTAGGAAGTGGGGATCATTAAGAGGTATTTTATGCCCTTTCTGCACCCCAGTAGGCATAGTAATGAATGAACAAAGAGCAGTTTTTAATGTTATGCTGAGGCAGAAGATATTGGAAATACTCAAATCTCAGTGAAAATAAATGTTACTTTAAACAAAATACCCAAGGCACAGGGAATCTCAGAAAAAAAAATCTGTATTTTGGGCTCTTGCATCAAAATAAAGACATTTGTGCTTTTCTTATCATATCTGCAATCAAAACTATTCAGAAAATAAGGGAAAAATTTTGCATTTGAAAATTTTCTGCTGAAAATTTTACACAAACAAGCTACTTACTACAATCTATTACTTGGAAACTGAAGCCTGTAATAAAATACAATCATCTTCTCTCATGTAATATTAGTAATGGCAATTTAAGACATTGAACTGTTAAAAAAAAGAAAGAAAAGTCTAGGTGAAATTCAAGGCAAAGTCTACCCAGCCAAGATGAGGAAAAATTTTAGCTTGTATTGACATGACAAAGTTTATGAAGACAACGCCTTTCAGAATCAGGCCCATGGCTGCTCTCCCCCAGCCTTTCACAAGAATGACTCCTGGAGGCCCAGGGGAGGCAGCTCAGGACTCCCACGAGAGGAAGTGTCAGTGGGTCACAAATGTGGGATTGAGCAGAGGGACTCTGTTAAATGAACAATTATGTTTATAGACTGCCTGATATTAAAAAAAAAAAACAACAACAACAAAACCCAAGATATTTTCTGGCAGAGTTTCTCTGCTCAAGAACAACGCATCAGTGGCCACAAGGACAAAATACAGGCTCATCACTGAAGAGCAGTAAAGTGAATCTGTTCTGTTCCCACCTGCAATGTGCATCTTTCACCATGTCAGCATTACAGCTCTGAGATGAGTGGTACCCTGAAATGCTAAAACACTTCCATGTTTGATTTCCTGAACTGCTAAAACACTTCCATGTTTGAGTTCATAGTCAAAATTTCTTTACCATTACAGTGTAGACTTAAATATGTATCAAGGTCTAGAAGCCTGTCCCAGGGAACAACACAATGCAGACAAATTTATATAAAGTGCTCTTGATTGCACCTCTGCTGCTAAATGATTACACTGGCTTTGGTGAAGTTCACCAAGACGAGAGGAAACAGGGGTTCTGTGCTATGCATTCCCCTCTGCAAGGCCTTATCTAAAGAGGCTGTACAAGCAAGAGAGTGTGGGGGGAAAATAAGCAACACTCCAAACTGAAAGAGGATGAGAACACAGCACAGAAGTACATACGAGCATTTAACAGCCCAAAGAAGATGATATGGTCCATGAAGACCTGCCCTCATAACCTCAGGAAATACAAATCAATCTGTGTTTCATCAACTGAAACTTGAACTTCTAGCTAGTAGCTGTGTGCTCTTCCCCTGCCTTCTTCAAAAACTCCTCCTTGAGCTGATTTACACTATTTGCTTCTACTGCTGACTTCGGCAGTTTGTTCCAGACTGTATTTCAACTACCCTTTGTGTAAAACTGTTCTGTCTGAATATATCGGAGTCCCTAAATTCTGGTACACATATTGGAGTGGTTACAGGAGTAATTTTAGTGTGGCTGGCAGCTGGCCTAACTCGTGCTCTGATCTCTCCTCCCCTCCCTCCACTGAACAGTTAACACTGCGCCATCAAAGTCAGGGCTGCTACAGAGAGAGTCTGCTCCAGCCAAGTGCCCGGAGGGACAGAGCCTGAACTTGTCACTCATTGGCAGGACACCGTGGCCAGAGCAGCCTTCCTAACCTTTAGAAGGGGACCAAAGCATCGAAGAGCAAAGAGTAAGCAAATAGAAAGGAGCAGGACTCTATGTCTTACTGTGTTGAGGAATTTGATCCTATTCACAGACCCTTTGTCTGCTTTCCACAAAATTCCCACAGGTAACTGTTGGTTGAAGGCAAAACAAAACAAAACACTGATGCAAACAAACTGTAAAATAAAGCTGATTGTAGATATTTGTGAAAGCTGAGCTTTATTCTTTGTTTTTGCTACATTTTGGATGAAAGAAGGTACAAAATTTATTGGTATCTCAACTGCAGCTGTACGTTGGCAATTAAGTGGCTGGAAAGAAATGGGAGAATGAATAGCAGCCTCCAGATCTTGAATAAATTGTCAGTTGATCTTAAACAGGAAGTACAGGATTCTTAGTTTTGACTTCTGAGGATCTGCATTTTCTAAAAGATGATTACATGCAAGTGTATTTTTAAATCCACTTTTGTGCATGAACTAAGGTTAGGAAAGAGGCAGATAATCTATCAAGTGTGCCATAACTTTTAAATGAAGGTGACATATTTTTCCCAGTCTGAACAACTTTCATCAGGAATATTTTTGGAAATTTAGAAAATCTCTTTGATGTCAAAAAACTGTTCTCACATTCTTTTGAAGCAGACAAAAGGTCAATGTTAATTGCAATATGTTGTAAATCATATAGATTACTTTCAAGAAAATATTTAAGGGAGATATCTTATATGTGACATTCATTCTTCAGCGAGCCAGACATGGATGATGTTTAATTTATAAAGATTTAAAAGGATGGAAGTCTCTTGCAAAATACAAAATTTAATGAAATTCTTCTGTTTTGTTACCAATTTACAGATATCATCTCTTCTTATTTATGGAGAGAAGTGTATTAATCATCCCATGCAGAGTTGCAAATTCAGCAGAAACATAAATTATCAGTCCTAAACCTCAAATTCTTTCAAAGGATCTGTAATACTAAAAGTTTTGAATAGCCTGGCTAGAACAAATGGACAAGAAAAGATAATGCATCTTTTGAAACACAAACCTGCAGAGATGTTATGCTCAATTACTCTGACAAAAGATTTGGAAACCAACAATATCCCCTGTGGAATACCACTGCTAAACTGGAATGCTAAATCAAAAGCTCAAAGTTAAGCAAGAATAATATAGCATAAGCCACATGAAATGTGTGTCATCCCTAAAGCTTGAACACACTTGGATATTTATTAGATAACTATTTCTACCTTTGGGGGAAGTGGGAAGGCAGGGGGGAAGAGTTCAGATGAGCAAAATATTAGTAAAAGTACCACTCTGGATTTCACAAGGAGGAATGGTGGGGCTGGGCAGGCTGCATCCCCCACTGAAAGTCATCTGGTGACCAGCCAGAGAGCTCAAAGCTTGTTTTAGCACCCAAACAAAGGTTCAGAACACAGTCCTTGCTTACCTTCAGAGAGAACAAAAAACCCTACCACAACTGAGGCAGAGAGGAGTTGCTTGGAAGGGTTTTGGAGCAAGGAGCAATAACAGCTGTGGTGACCAACAATCAGCCACTGGGTGCTCCCAAGGACTTGCAGCAAGCCACTGGGAAAAGGTGCTGCAGGAAGCTCAGCACTGCCGTATTGCAATGGTGTATGGAAAACACACTTGTTTAATTCCAGGGAATGCTTTCAGCCAAGCCACACATGCAAGCAAAGCTTCCATGTGCCCAGAGAAACGGGGACACACGCAGCCACCGCCTGTGGGACCAGGGCACAGCAGGGAGAGAGGCTCCCAGCACCCCTGCTTTGCTGTGCACTTTTGGGGAGATGAGCACTCAGGACACGTCCATCCCAACACTGAGTAAGGAGGAATGGAATGTGGGCTGTTTCTGAGGGACAGGAACAGCGTTGCCAAAAACGTTGCACTAAGAATACAAGTCCAATTTAGGCCAGTCAGTTCTTATTATCTTCACTGACATGGCAACTCCATGATTTTGGCTGCACAGAAAAAAAGGGATCATCTTTCTCCACTACAGGCCTGACATGCAGAGCTGCTGCACACACAGCTGGGGGAGGCAGGGCTCTGGAAGGGCCTTGGAACACAGCAGGTGGCTACTGGGAATCTTGAGTTCCTGTACTAGGACATAAGTGATAGGATTACAGACAAGTAAAATCTTAGAAAAATGTAGGTGAATTATGGAATAATTTTAGTCTACCAGTTCTGAATGTTACCCCTGAATATCCAAGGTCTGTGTCCTAGGAAACAGGGGTGCTGCAGGATCAGCTCAACAGGAACACTCCTTGCTCTCCAGACAGATATGCCAGTCAGCAGGGGATCATTATTCATGTGGAAAAGGATGAATTTGTTGATTGATGTTAAAAGCTGATAGGGAAGTAGAAAGGACAACAAACAAGAAGAAATACAGAGCACACAACTGTGGTTTTAAAGTTAATGGGTTTTTCCCATCAGGTAATGCTGCATATGAAATAATAATGGTGCTAACTAAAACATTAGTTACTACTTGATGATGACACTTTACATCTTTCTGTAAACCCTTTTATTGACACTAGCAGAATCTCCTGTGAATAAGGGAGAATAATGTCCTACATCAATATCTGGCATATGTAATGTGTTTATATAATCCAGCCCTCTTCACGGAATTAATTTGATCTGTCTGGTTTGGAGCATGTACTGCTGGTTACTCGTGCTCTCTGTGTGCTTTTATTTCTTGAAAATGCAGCTTGCTCTGTTTTTCTGGCATCTTGGCTGCCTACTGAATGGGGGTAAGAGGACAGACTGAATGGCAATCTACTGACAATCACTGTTGCCAAACCAGAGCTGTGTTCATGTGGGATGCAAACAACAGCCACTCATCCTTCAATTTCTGAACACCAAAATGACAGGTAGCTCTTAGAGAAGTTTCACTTTTAAATTACTAAATAAAAGAGAAAGAGAGAGAGAGAGAGAAAAAAAAAGACTAAGAAATTAGAGACACTTACTGAATTACTCCAGTGAACAATATTGATTGACAAATCCAGTCCTAAAAATCAGAATTAAAATTAACGGCACTTACTGCATCAGTCAGTCACATTGCAGAGTTTGAAAGTCTGGCATGAAGGATGAACAAATGCTGTGAAATAAAACCCAAACGCAATTACACTGTAAAAAATATTTGCCAGCTATATTTTATACAGAAGTAACACATCCTCACAAGTTTGAAAACTTTGCGTTACCCAGCGGGAGTGAGTAATTGCTTATCTTGAAACTTTTTCAAAAAGTTCTAATGCAAGGGGTTTAGCTATCAATCAAAATCAAATTAAAAGGGTTTACGGCAAATGAATCAAAGCAATACAATTTTATTTTTCTGATGAGATTTATTTACATAGTGAGATTAAAAATGTCTCAGATTTATGCACCCTCTAGGAACATGAATTTCCCAGATTTGAAACCTTTAATGCAATAACCTTTACCCTGCTTTGAGATAAGCCTGTGTCAGCATTTATAAAGTAAGGCCTTTCTAGCTGTTTGGTCCAGTATAATAAACCACTTCCTCCTCCTGTGCTAAATGATAACTTTTATTCCTTTAAGGCCCCTTCCCTTTAATTCAGCATTTCCATTCCATTTTCCTCCTCTACCTCCAGATCTAGAGAAATTCCAGGAAACTTTCCCAAGAGATTCCTCTAAGATAAACAAGAATATATCTCTAGAAACACTTAGAGGACTAAAAGGCCTGTCTGTAGTGAAATCAGCGGTAGCACTGCCCAGGATTACACAGGAGACTCAAAAGATCCACGGAGTTACTCTGCTGCTGGACCATGGGGTGCATGCTTTATAAGAAGAGTGCTGTACCAAAGGACAAATTTGTGATCCTCCTACACACTTGGAGGAGCATATGGGGTGCTGTAAGAAGCACTCTAAGAAGAGTGCTGTACCAAAGGACAAATTTGTGATGCTCCTACACACATGGAGGAGCAAATGCACAGAGAAGCACATTTTCTTTGCTGGCTTCTGTCATAAAGACCATCTTTGTAGATTTAATTACTGGACATACCAAAATATCAATCCTAAGTAGCCATCTCATTTACTGCCTACGTTTCAATTAACTTCATTTTTTCCAGACCTTGGCCCAAAAACATTGTCAGTTTTCCCTTAAGAATAGCAATGGAAGTTTTATTTCTTACCAGCTTTCAAAGACTCCTATTTGTTGCTCTTTCTTCTTCTTTTTATAAAGTGCATTACAGGAGACACAAAGAGACCAAATACGGCTAGGTTAGAGTACTACAGAAAGGGCTCATATGATATTTTCCACAAATTATTAAAAATGTGCAGTTACCCAGGACTGGGAAGCTGCTGAGCTGGGCTCAGTGTTCTTCTACAAATAAAATGGGTGCCCAAGACACAGAAAAAGCACGTTATTCTTCATGGTGCATCTTAAGTACTGTGGCAGTTTCCCTGTGAAAACCTGAGAGGAGGAATTATAGTCAGGGCAGTGAAGGGACATGCTCAGTTAGTTAACAAACAAGGCACACTTTCTTCGTTAGGCCATGCCACACATGGATACCTGCTTCCTGCATCTCCATAATCACACTGACAAGGAGCAGGA
Source organism: Pyrgilauda ruficollis (assembly GCF_017590135.1). Lineage (NCBI taxonomy): Eukaryota > Metazoa > Chordata > Aves > Passeriformes > Passeridae > Pyrgilauda > Pyrgilauda ruficollis. The sequence continues at coordinate 13,856,240 of NW_024511432.1, forward strand.
CTTCTTCTGGTTGCTATGAGGCTTTCTGGATCACTGGAGATGATTTTCAGAGCCTTGCTGCATAGATTCTGCCAGTTTGTGTTCAGGCTCTTCTGCAGGCTAGAACAAGCAGCTGAACAAGCACCTGGCATAGAAGATGAGTCTGAGTGCCCAGGCTACACAGCACCCATGACAAAGTGCAAATAATCAATATCCAAATTCGCCATAATTTACCATTGTGCTAAACAAGCAAATCAAGTAACCAACACAGCTGACCCAACGGTGGCCAGGAAAGAGCTGTGCTTGTTAAAAACTTGTCACAGGTTTATTCTTTGATCCTTTTTAATCTTCTTGCTCTTGTTTTCTCTCACACAAATCAAGTTCTTGTGACATCCAAAAAAAAAGAGGAGCTGTGTAAGACAGGTGCTCGATTACAGCCTCAGACAGCATGCAGCTGCCCAGGTAGGATATGGCATTTGGGCCATGTCCTCATCCCTTTGACCCTTTTCATCCAGAGCAGAGGGAATACCAGGGACAGCCAGCAGCAGCACGAGCTCTCAGGTGCTGTTTTCCTCTGCTCTTCCAATGTCATGGCCCTGGGCTCATTCAGAAGTGATGAGCTGCGCACAAATGTCACACGTGCCGCATATGCCGTGCAAATCTGCTGCTCTTGGGTGGGGACAGCACAGCTCCACCAGCTAAGGACTCTGCATCCAAGGATGAACAAAAGACTGGTGTTTCCAGTCTATCCTGGATTTTGAAAGTGCTGGTGAGCTGCCCTTGGCACACCACACTTCACAGGTATTTTGGGGGAACCTGTGTGTGAAACGATGGATCTGAAGAAGGCACAAGCTCTTCTGTCACAGGTGAGGGGAGACAAGGTGTGGCAATACCCTGAGATAAAAAAAAAAAAAAAAAAAAAAAAAAAAAAAAACCAAAAATAGCCTATTTAACAAAAAAGTTTGACCACTACAGTCCAAATAATTCAATTTAAAATACTGCAAATCTACTCCTGCAGCATATAATATCATCATGAGTGCGTCTGTTGTAACCCACTGATGACCTCAGGGAGTTTCCAAGAATATTACTTCTATTTTCTGTCCTTTCATCCCTAATGTATACAGGCAGACTTAGCTCTGTCTGCAACAAGAGAAGCCATTATGTCTTAAGAAAAAAAAAAGACCACTCCCATTATACGAATGCCAAATTTCATATATTCAGTTTACCAATATTCCACACCAGCCTTTCAGATCAATGAAATGAGATGGGCTCAGATCTCTAAAATCACCAGGACGGAAGCAACATTTTTGTCAACTGCAACATGAAACCATAGCAAGTAAAACACAGCTGACATGCTAGAAAAACTGCCATTATATTTAAGGTGTTTCTAAGAAAGAATATCACATTTATTCTTGTGAATAAATTCACAGATTTACTATACATCAGACATTAGGCTTTATTTTTCTGTATAAAATAAATGTAGCAGGAGTATAAGATTATGACTTCACTATTATTTTGTAAAACCATTTAATTTAAACAAAGATGCCTATTCACCTGATATCATAAAACCTAAAACAGAACCATCAAATTATTGTACAGCACAAGCACATTGTACATGAAGACAACATAGGTAGACTTTCATGTGAAACTGCTGGGTTTTATCACTGTTTAATGATTTGTTGCACTATTTATAGGATAAACAATAAATCTAACATGATTCATCATATTAGCCAATAAATCATGAGACAAATCATTAGGCAGAGTGATAAAATCAAGTGTTTTAGAAATAAGTTAATCTATGATGCCAATGCCTAATCTAAATAGTTGCTTAAAAACCCTATTTACTAATCATTTTTACATAAAGAAAGACTGATGATTATGTAGATTAAATGTGTACTTATTCCTATAATCACATGTTCTGTGCTGGTCTGTTTAGAAAGGAAAAAAAAAGATTAAAAACATCCACTGAAAAAAAAAGTAGTATCATTTTGGTTGTATTTGTATATTTATGAAGGGCTTTCTGCACCACTTTTGAGTCTGCCTTCAATTTTGGAGAAGAAATGGTTAATTAAAGCATGCTGCAAGGTTGCTGGACAGATATTCTCTTCAGCTCTGAATTCCATAATATCCTAATTAACAATTTCATTAAGATGTGATGGCTGGTTCTAATGCTTCTTCATTCTTCAGCCTGAATATAACCCTGTAGACTTTCTCATTTGTGACAACTGTGTTTATAGCTTCTCTACCCATAGAGCTTCGTGGCACTTTGAATTATGCTCAAGAGTATATGGGCATCACGTCACATTTGTGTGCCTGATATCATACATGACTCGCTGCGCTCCAGCCAGGGTCCTTAATGTACATTCTACAGATGGACTACCCTCTGAATGCTTAGCCAGATATTAAGTTAAATCTTTTTGGAGTCAAGCTTGTTTCACATCAGTTATACAAACATATTGGTTCCTTTAAAAGGACAAATGCACTGAGAATAAGACAGGGAATCTAGGTCGGAAATCCAGCAAAATCATTTTAAATTTCAGTTTAGCCTTTAAATTTGAAAATCTCTTCTGTGGGAATTATTGTTATCTGTGGAAGGCTTTTTTTCATTTACTTAATCCCAAGGAGAAGTAGCTGAGCAATATTTATCAAGAAGTAGATAAGCAGCATAGTTGGCTTAACATGAAAGAAACAAACAGCAAGGCAACCTCCTTCCCTATCACTTTCTATTTTGTATTAAAATGCAATAAACCTGAAAATATAGTGACAAACCAACATGATATTTTCTAGTTCAGGATTTTTCCTAAAAAAAAATTATATATATATTTTTTTAAAAAGTTAACATTTGCTTGCCACTGCTGTCTATCTATCTAGTTATGACATTGGGAATATGTCATACCTACTGTATCTTCTCAATAAGGCCAATCTTGAGAGCAAGGTATTTTCTTCTTACTGAAAGGATATGTTTGAGTAAAAAAAACCAAAGCATCTGTAGTTAGAGCAGTGACCAACTGTTTACTTGTCACACGGAGTCGAGGAACAAACCCCTCCAGCTCACCACGTACACTGGGGAAGGGAAAGGAAGGGAAGAGGAGGGGCAGGCCTGGCCCTGGGAGAGGAGGGCTGTGTCACAGAGGCTGAAGGGAGCAGAGGGGATACTGCTGGATTTGTTGTTTTCTCACTTTTTATCTAAATCCATACAGCGTGTTTTGCAGAAATGTCTGAGACACGACTGGAGAAGTGAGAGCAATTTGATGCTTTGAGCAGTATAGGTGGGGATGGTTTGTTTGTGTCTTTGTTTGGTTTATAATGTGCAGACACTTCATACATAGAAAAAATGTAACAGGAGCACTCCAAAATCATATGCCTGCAGTCCCTTGTTATTATTTTAGAACCTGCTTATCTTTGGCTTCACTTTTTTCTGATGACATTTGAGGTCAGATTTTTAAAGGCACTTAGATGCTTCATTTTATTGAAATCAATGGGAGCTAGGTGCTTAACCACCTTTGAAGAACTAGCCCTTTAATGTTTATTAACAATGCCTCAGATGAGGGTACATCCCAGAAAACATTATAATTGCCTTTCTTTATTAACTGCGGTGTGTCAAGATAAGATAGAATCAAGTCCTCAGACTCATCTCCTCTCAATGATTTCCTAAATGAGATCAGTTCCCACTTACATCCTGAATGACCAAGGGTGACTAAATCAGAGCAATGAAGTATGCTTACGTCCTTGAAACTCAAATCATCTTGCAGACACTTCTCCCAGTGTTGCTGATTCACATATTATCAAGTCTTAAAATGTTTGTTGTTTTTCTCCAACACTCAGCTGTTACCATTTTGACTTCAAGATAATATCCCCTTTTTCTCTTTAGGTAAAAATGAAACATTTATTTTCCCTTGGGAGCTTAGACTCTCACATGTGAACAATGGAACTAAAGATAAAACAGACTTATTTCTTTGTGTTTTTTATGTCCTCATAATTTTAGTCTGGCGGATTCACATATCCATTGTTCATCAATGCAAGGCACAAAGCAGAGGGATCTCCAAGTCAGCCACAAAGATACATCTCACATCTTTGGATAGGAAAATTAAAAAAATTAATTATTAAAAATTCAGGAACAAAACATTTCTAAGAGAGACTTTTGGATGACTGGTAAGGGAGAAGAAGGGACGAGAAAGGGAGGGACTATTTTCCTGACAGATCTTCCTCTTTTCAACCACTAAAATGAGCTTTGGAAGAAGCCCTGAGCTGCACCTCATAAGGCTCAAGCAAGGACATTCCAGCATTTCCCCTTGTTCCTCTAAAGGCAGACTTCCATCAGAGCTCATTTCTACCTTCTGCTTAGCTATGGGCACCTCTGGAGACCATTCCTGGTGGGAACCTTCCTCCAATTTTGTATCCTACAAGCACTGCAGTCACATTTTCCCTTTAGAAAATCTCTCCTGAGGGTTAGGTACCTCATGTACCAACCAAGAGATGCCCAAGCTTTCATGAGGCAGTCACACCTATGCCTTTAAAGTCATTCAAATCTATTTTTGGTCCTGTGATTCTCTTTTTCACTGCTGTCTCTTTATTTCACTCTTCCTGTTTAATCCCCCCATAGGGAGAGACCAGCTGATCAGCACTCTGGGCAGTGGGCAGGGTATGTTAGTGCACCATGGGATGTATTTAAAGCCTCTGCCAGAATGGTGAAAGGTTTGAGTTCAGGCTTAACTGCAAGAGACCCTCCCCAACTACTCACACCATTTCCCTCTAATCACCAAAACAACTGCAACAAAAAAACCAAACCAACCAACCCACACACACATTTCAGGAGTTCTTTATGTTTGTTTTTCCCCTAATTTTCTTTTGTCTTTGTCGATCATCAGGTGATTTCTTGGAAGCCTGCACCTGAGATACCTGAATAATTATTTTTTAATCTGTCCAGAACAGTTAGGGACTTTTATTTCATCTGTCCAAAACTGCTAGGGAGAAGCCTGGCTTTATGTTTTGTTTCTGCAGAAGCAGGTGACTCCTGGCCACACCACCTCTCCAGGGTAACTGCTTCTAAAGCCTGCTAAATCAATGTTAACACTCTGCTGTTTAATAACAGCATAAAGCACAGCCCTTGCATAGATTTAATTAGAGCCATGCAATCGACACAGGGTGCACAGAACAGTGCTGCATTGAAAGAAAGCCACTCACTAGCTCAATAAATTCAAGACTGACTGGACAGGCACTTCTTAAAAATTAAATTTTTGAGGTATTATGATCAGCGAAACTGCCCCAACAGTCATTCACAGATAAAATTGTAATATTTCAAGTACCTCCCCTACCTACAACATCTGTTGATGTCAATAGACACCCTGTGTCCATTTATATGCAGGGCCAGGGCTGTTTCATACATCAGCACTGATAGGCTTTTTCCTATCACTAGTCAACCCAGATGTTTTCAAAGTGATAATCAGGTCATGTGCAAACTGCATGGCTAAAAAACTGAGTAGTGAAACTGTATTTCTGTAAGTTTTCTGTATATCTGGATTTTAGAGTCAGGGTTTAAGAGGCTCCTATCTAAGACATTCAAAATTATTTCTAAAGTAGTGCTGCAAAATCATTTTACAGGGAATTACTTTTTAAAACATATTTTAAACAGAAACACATCACCATATTTTCTGTGGGCTTGGAAGCTTATGTTAAGTTTCCAAATAAGTCAATTCTATAAAGATAACATCTTTTCTTTTTAAAAAAAAAAAAAAGTGTTGCAAGCTAATACTGCACATAACAAATAAGATTTAATTAAAATTTAAATTGAAATCTGTATTGGCTAATCACTCCTGAACAGGAAATATTTTAAGACAACGTTTTCAAAAGCTCTCTGGTCAAATGTTTTGGTGCTCAGTACCTATAATTAGGGTAAAAATGTCAAATTTTTCTGTTCACCAAAGTCTAAGTGAGATTTACTAAAGTGCTTGATGTCCATCTGTTCCTACTGTGACATTTACAGCTGAATTGCTATGCAAGCTCAGCACCCAAAATGCTGAAGTCCTCTGGGAATCTGGATGTGTTTTGACAAGCAGCATCTGAGCCCAGGTAGAATCTCTGCTGGTTTAAAATCTAGTTCCAGCTGCAGAGGATGGGCTATGCTGCAAATCTGTCCTGTAACCATTAGCATCACAGTGCCATGTGCCTTTTCTTTCACACAGCTTTTCTGAGGGCTGTTGGAGTGCAAGTAATAACTTGCATTAGTACAAAAATTGCTTTTTTTTCCCACACACAACGAATTTCCTGATTACCTAG
>NW_024511432.1:13869994-13964994 GCF_017590135.1 Pyrgilauda ruficollis
CAAAAGGATGTTAAAAAAATTGATAGTCTCCAATGGCGACTTTGCTTTCAAAAGAAAATATGTTTGCTCTATTTTCTTAGAAAGATTTTAAAAGATTTCTTGCTCATGACTTTGGCCTTAAATTTTTGGGTTTTTTTTTTTTTTCTTTGAAATAAATAGTGTTTGGGACTATCCCACAAACCAGACACACTTTACAAAGAAGAATCAAAAAAAACCCCTTAATGTGCTGAAAGCTCTAACCCCAAACAGATGGGATGCCATTACTAAAAGGCAGGTCCTTAAAATCTATCATCATTATAAAAAGCTTGGACATTGTTAAACCTGGGATGCTGTGTGCCCAGCTGGATTAATTAATACCCACTACTCATTGACCTTTCACTGAGAATGTGGACAATCATTCCCCCAAAGACAGATGATTCTCTCCCTTGCCTTACATTGATGATGCATACAAAGCCTTTTGATGCAAAAAGGAGGAAAAAACCTAATAAGAGTGCAATCCCAGCTCATGTCATGTTTTCTTCTATGCTAAAGAAATTTCATAGCATGTTCCAAGGAGAGGGTGTCAATAAAGTTCCAGTGCAAAATTCAGAACACTACCTCATCAGGCATGTCTAGTCATTCATAATACACCAGACTCTTCACAGATGGACAGACATGCAGCTCTGCTGGTTTCAACACAATTCACTGAGATTGTTGACTCTCTTTTAATGCAAATTATATCCAGTATTTTACAGAACATACAACTGTTCACCTATCCGTTCCATTTCTGTTATGTTAAAAAATTGTTGCAGTTTACTGTGTTTGTTGTGTTAGACAGGAAATAATCTACGTTGAATTTTTAGCCACATGGAGTCTTTACAGTTCTCCACTAAAACAACAGCACACACTGAAGGGTGAAAAAGGAACCTATCCAAGTCAAACTGCAGGAGGCATATAGGCTGGAATTAGACCAGGACATCAGGGCTAATTTCCACTGTCCTAAAATAAGTACACCATAACTTTAATGACCACAAATGGTCAAAATCCCAGTGTCATGTCTTATCCAACTGAATGCTGACAGCTCCAGTAAAGCCATCCATTAACACCATGTTTGTGCACTCAGGATTGACTCCGGAGGCAAAGCACTGCCCACCAGAAAAAGGAAAGGCAAAGCTGTGGTTTCTTTTGTTGCCTTTCCTAAAACCATTTATTTCTTATGACCCTGAACCTGAAATAACAAGCTAAACAGATATGCTCTGAGAGGTATTGAACCGGCACATGCCTAATTTTATGTATCATAGTAGCAAGAGTGAACTCAGAGGAAAAAAAAAAAAAAAAAGAAAAAAAGAAAAAGAAAAAAGTACATAAATTATAGTAAACTTATTTATCCTTCCCCAGCTTCCACTCATTTATGGCTCAGGGATTTTCTGAAGAGTTGGCATGTTTATACTTAATAGCTTTGAATGGATTGAACTTGTTTGTTTCAGTTTTGAATCTATGTCAACTTTCAGCACCCTTAACGACCTCTGAAATGGAGTTCCATTACTTAAGATGTGAGCATGAAAAAAAACTCCTCTGTTTTGAACTGCCCTATTAGTTTCACTTGATGCTCAGCTCCTACATGTGAAGAAGATACAGTCATCTTCCACTTACCTTTTTCATGTCATTCCCAGTCCTGTAGATTTCTATCAAATTCTCCATCAGTTGATTCTACTCCAGGCTGAAGAGTGTCAAATTTCCTTCATCACATGGAAGCTGCTCCAGAAACCTGATCACCTTTATCACTTCACATGTTCACTCAGAAATGGAGCATGAGAATCACTCACAGCACTGAAGAAACAGAATAAACCTGAGCTCTACACAGAGTCATGTTTTCCAATTTGTCTCGTAATAACTCCTGACTCAGCTTCTGTGTGTTTTTTTTCTAACCAATTCACCTGAAGTCAATGGAGTTGGGAATTACTCAACTTCTGTTACTTAACATTGTGCCCAGTTGTCCGCACAGCAACTACCAGCATTGATCATGTGAACACATGATATCCTGGTTCTTTTAAAAGACATTGCCTGCTATTTGTGATTTTTAACTGTCCAGCTAAGTTTTCAAGACATTATTTTCACATAGAACATGACATCAAACTCTTCTGTTTATCCAAAGATGAATTGTCAAGTAGATCTCTTGGTATTTTCTGTAGGAAATAAGAGCAGACCCTCACAGAAAAGCTTGGCAAGAGCGAAGTTTGCTGTTACCTAGAGAAACTGCAGCTAAAACTACTTGCTATGGACAAAGACAAAACCTTTGGGGACCTTGTTGTAAGCAAAAATAAGTTTGTGCTCTGTCCAGACAAATACACAAAATCTCAAGCAATGTCTGATTCAGCTTAACTGAAAAGATTAGAGGAACTCTGAAAGTGAGGGGAAACAGTGACAGAGGCATTTAGAACCCAGTAAAGTGAAATGGAAAACAGCTTCTCTTGCCAACAGACGAAACAATCAAAATTGATTGAAATATGAATTTCGCAATAAACCTTAACACTGACTCAATCAGCAATGCAGTTCTACCAGCTGAACTGCAGCATTGTCTCTGATTGTCCAGCTCAGGTAATATTTTACCATTACAGGTAAGATTTCAAATATTCTTCATCTTACCTGGGAAAAAAAATAATGTTATACCTGTGCTGCAAGGAAGGCAGTCTGAATACAATAGAGCTATGCCCATCAATGTCAAAAATCACTTGTAAAATCTTTATAACCAAAAGGAATTTCCAAGAAGGAAAGAATGAACATTATATTTGGTTTCTCACAATCCAGACTAGAATTTCAAGCACTGAAGAAAAAAAAAAAATCTAATCTAAATAAATAGATTCAGAAATCAGTACATCTAAGAAAAAACATGGCAACACAGTTCTCCATAATCCAGATAATGAAAACATAAAAAACTGCTCTAATAATTAATTTGAAAAAAAATTAATAAAAATTTTATTCAATGGATTATGAACTTCCTTGTATTTTCAGATTTATTTGTAGTCCACAAATGCTTGTCAACAAGAGTACATAAAGACAAGCTAGGACTGGGCAGAGAAAAGAGGTGGCAGCTCTTGTTTAGATTCATGAAGGTAATGCTCATATGCTGAATCTCATTTGGAAGCCATTCACAAGAATTAAGGTAGAGGATAGATATACCATATATATATTTATAGAACATCAACATATAGACATATAATACATAACAAAAAGGCTGACATCAGGACAGATGGCTGGTTCTTACATTTTTGCCAGGATGTGCATCCTGTCTTCAATTATGACTAGATTTGTCAAGTATTGACATAAAATTGTTACATCCAATCACATAATCAAAACTATGCTACTAATAAGAAAAATTACATTTAAATAATTATAAAATATTCTTGCTACAAATCTACAAATTTCTATGTGTATCTTCTGAAATTTAAATGCAAGTCAGAAGAGCAGGGTGGGAATCTCTATTTCTATATGTGCATAATCTATGCAATAGACAATCAGGCTGATTTTAAGAGTCAAATTATGATAGAAATAAAATATATTCTAAGTGAAATAAAAATACATTGTAAGTAAAAAAGAATATAAAATTATTCCAAGGATGAAATGCAAACAGTACTCACCACATAGTTTCAGTAATAAATTGGAAATTACATAACATGAAAAATACTATAATTCCTTGGTCTGCCACTAATTCCACACTGATATTATCTTTATCTAGTGATTATATAGAAGCCTATGTAGCAAATACTATTTTCTTTTCTTCATGTTATATAAGAATAACAACTACAAAAGTCCTTAAAATGGACTTCACCCTTCTCTCACAGTAAATTTTGTATACTCCCAGAAACATATTTAGGGAATAATAAGGCAGTTTTGTAAAATCTGCAAAGAAACACATAATTGGAGCACATTAAATTACTTTGGCAGAGGGGATTCCACAGGAGAACTCAAAGGTGGGCATTTTTCTGAAGTTAAGTCACAAAGATGACTAGAAGCCATGAGTATATAGTTAACATTAACTCTTTCCATGTGAATTTTGTCCTATATTGTATCAGGAAAGCAATCATAGCATTTTTAAATTCTGTGCTATACTGCCCTTCTGAAAGCATTCTTCCTATTCGATTGCACCATCTGGTTGGCAATTTGCCTATGTGTCCTTCCTGCTTTCTTGGAAACTAAGTGGGGATGTGCTAAGGAAAGAAATGGGAAACATTGCCTCTCAAAGCGTTGCCTGCCTGCAGCATTTTAATTCTGCTCCCCTTCTTGCCCTTTTTCTTCCATTTCATCACCATGTTCCTGATTCCTGACCATCCCTGTGGCCATGGACTGGGTTACTTCCAGTAGCGGTGATACCAAATGTTTAAATTTCAAATGGCTTTCTAAAGAAATGCTTCCATATATTCCCTCCACAAATAAAGGCATTTTAGGGTTGGTTTATGTGGCTGTATTTAAGGTGCACAGCACCACTCTATTTTAATATGCCTTGGTGTATCCAGACAAATGGTTCTTCCCCCACTCTTTCTCTCCACTTTTGAACAACTTATATTTTGTAACTAGGAACTAATTTTCCACACATTTTTCATTATCATTTTTTCTGTAAGTTCTTGTATCAAAATGCTAGTCATTCAATATAAGGACACCATAATGATAAAGCACCCAAAAAAAACATTTAAAATATTTTATTTATACCATGAAGCAGTGTCAGGAAAAATGTGGCCCTGCTTCCTCTACAGCATCCCCTCTAACCATGAGACAGTTGTGCTGGAGGGCTTTGTACAACTAAGGACCTCATACTAGGACTACATGAAGTGAATGCAGTTCATATTTCATTGTCCTCTCTCTAGCAGACCTTGGAAGAACCCAGGTACTATTTTCCCTTGTCTTAGGCTTGCCATATTAGAGGCAATAACATTATCCAAGTGTAACACAGATAAATGGAGAGTAAACATAATTGGGAGCATGAAAGGTATGTTGTGCACATACCTGTTGCTGTCTCCATGGGTCATAAATGGGCTATATATGGGCAAATAAACCTTTTTTTTTTTTTTTTTTTTTTTTTTTTTTTTCAGCAGAGATTAAGAGCTCTACAAGACTTTGGTCTCAGAAACCACAGATATTAGAGAATGGATTTGACGAATGTATTAGTGAGGATCCAGATGCAGAGATTTTACTGAAATATCTGTGTTTTCTTACCCAGGAATTAACTGCACATCTGGAAAGAGTTCTCCAGAGTGGTAAGAAGCTGTTTAAAGGCTTAAGGTTAAACCCATAAGCTATTAGAAGACTTAGATAGGAGACAAACACTAATACAGAGTTCAAATCCTTCAGAATCTCAGCTCAATTAGCACCTAATCCCACAGTTTATGAACCATGGCTGCCAACGTCACAGCCATCAATGGTTCTTCCATGGAGAGCTCCTTATGTACCTGAGGGTTTACATTTGGGCATGCCTGGAAGCACTCCCTCTTCTCAGTGAGGATAAACTCAATGCTCTGGTCAGACCTTAAACCCCACTGGATTCACAAGTATTCTTCTGCCTCCCACACTGCCTTCAGTGGATGTTCATCACCTGTCTAATTAGGTTCCTTACAAAAGATGGAATTGGAAGATCATGGGATGGCAGCACACCTTTGTGTTTTGAACACCTACAAACACCTGTGACATCCCCACTCAGTGACTAACGAGTGCCAACTGCTCATTCTGTATGCATTGATCAGCACATCATCCTTCTCCCTGTGCCTCTCCTTTCTTCCCACCTTCACTTCAAGTATTGCAATAAAAATTGCAACCCAGAAGTCATACATAGAACCTATCCATTCATTTATAGCACTGGAAGGATGTGGTGCTCTGTGAGGAGAGCAATTTCTGTTGCTGACTTTAGTATGAGTAAGGAAATCCCTGAGATTATACAGTTCATCACAGCAAGCTTTTTCCCCATTCCTCTCAAATGTCATCTTTGACCCTCAACTTTACACGATACTTTTACATCTCTGTGTGTCTCGAATCTCCTTGATCTTCTGCAGAACAAACTCTCTAACTGCTGCCTGCCTCAGCAGCAGTCTCTTCTCTTTTCTGAGCTATTTATGACTTAATTTGGTGCCATAATGTTTGCTGACTACTTCTTTAACTGTGTCCTTGATATCTTGACATTCCTTGCAAATTGTACATTTTTTACTGGGAAATGCCCCTGGATTTCCATTAAAGTGCTTTTGGTTATGCCAAAGCAATGCAATTGGCCATAACCAATAAGTTGAACATTGTTTTGTTACAGTTCTGCCTGTGAAAGCTGTTAACAATACTGAAGGCATTTCAGTATTTTAAACTGGATGCAACATCTATATTTACATATACAATAGCTCTTAAAAACCTTCTGAGAACAAACAAGTTTTCAGCATCAAAAGCAAGTATTTACCATAGTTAAGATACCCATAGTGTCTTAAACAGAACCATTATTCTACATTCCAACAATTGAGACATACGTCAGTGTCCAATATGCCAGAGCACTGAAACAGTTAGTAAACAAGGACTTTCTAATGGGAAACCCTGTACATGTTAAAAATATGATACAGTTCCTAATCCTATGTAACTAAAGGTATCTTATACAGATTATGAAGATTTAGAAATCTCTGATAAACAGATGTGCCAAGCAACCCAATTAAAGGAAGCATATATTGAATTTATTTATTAATTTATACAGTGCCCATCTCAAAGCAGAGTCTGGAGTCCTGTACAAAATAAACAAAAATTAAACCAAACTGGGCTCAGAGCCAGGAGAAATCAACTGCATGAACAAATGGGTTGGGGGGGGGGGGGGGAAAGAAAGCTATTCCAAAAAGATATATACATGTCTCCAGATACTGGGCTGTCTTGTGGACACGTCATAATATCAATACTGGAAGTAACAGAAATACAATTTACAGCAAGGATAGAAATATTCAAGAAACAGAAGAGAGCAATTATGACAGAGTTAATTTACAGCTATTGAAAGCCATAGTACAGAGGCAATTACATTGGAGGAAATACAAACTGTGTAAATTTTGAATGAAGATTGAGTACATATACTGTCACACAACATCTATAGGATTTCAGCTCCAACTATTGATCATATTGCATTTCATTCTTTGATTGAAATATTTCAACAGTAAGAAAACATTGCAATTGCTGTGGGAGAGCTTTTGGGTGGGTATTCCCTCAAATATATGAACTCTTATTCTATTATTGTCCTCCTTCCCATATTTTATTTATAACACATCAGGGTTTTTAGTCCTTTTTACAATTTTGATGACTTAGATGAATAATGATGAGGTAGTTGCCTAAATACAGAGCTGCTATGAAGAAATGCCTCTGAGATCTAGGGAGAAAAGAGAAGGAAGCAGCACATTTTATGTTGAAAAGGCACAAAGACCAGACCAGACAATTAAATTGGCTTCTGGCTGTGTATCCTCACCTGATCACAGAATGGATCAGGTTGGAAAGGACTATATCAGGTCATTTGGTCTGACCTTCCTGCTCAAGCAGGGCCAGCTCAGAGCACAAGGCACAGGGCTGTGTCCAGGTGGGGTTTGAGTATCTCCTGCGAGGGAGACCACACAAGGTCTCTGGGCAGTCTGTTCCTGTCACCCTGAAAGTGGAGTTTTTCCTGATATTCAGGTGGAAGGGATATCCTGTGTTTTAGTTTCTGCCCATTGCCTCTTGTCCTGTTCCTGAGCCCCACAGAGCAGAACCTGGTCCATCCTCTGATGGACACAGATAAGATCCCCTAGAGTCTCCTCCAGGTTAAACAGGCCCAGCTCCCTCAGCCCAGGACTGGACACGGGGCTGAGCAGAGGATCAGGATCCCCTCCATGAGCTGCCATCAGTGCCCTTCCACGTGCACCCCAGGATCCCCTGGCTGTGTCCCCCAGGACACGCTGCTGGCCAGGGACTCCTGGCTGTCTGCCCTCCCTGACAGAGCCCCTTCCCAGCCCGGACAGTGATGAATTCCCTCTGGAATTCCCTATTTGCTCCAGCATGGACACCTTTTGGCCTGGATACCCAGGGGGGGTCCATTTGGTGGCAATAACCCCTCAAAGCCCAGTGGCCAGGCCTAGGGCGGTAGCATTGGCAGGAACATGGAGGCCGTGTGAGGGGAAGAGCCGCCATCATGTCCTGCTGGTTTTGACTTTTTTCATTATTATGTTATTCTGCCTATGCGGTGAGCTCTACAACAATTTTTTTTCTGACACCCTGTCTCCTAGGACACCCCAGCATCAGCTGTGCTGGTGACACACAGAATTTTACAAATTTATTCACTGAGGACACTTTCAGTGACTCCTGTGCTACCCAACTCACTTTTCAGAGTCTCTGTCTAAACAATCCTCTCCTTATAAAACTAATGAAAACTTTAGCAACAGGTTCAGATTCCTTTACCAACAGGGTTTCAAAGTGATATTCAACAACCAAATCCCAGTCAGAGAAGAAAAAGACTTTTTCTTCTTCACTTAGTGGTTTTGAACTATTTATAACTTAGCAAAGTTTTACTGAAGGTGAGTGGTACAGTAATACGGCTGAAAATATCAATGATGTTAAAAGCCTGAGAAAATGTAAACACATTTGAGACATGGAAAAAGTATATCTATAAATAGTTGTAAGGATGGACAGTAATCAATAATGTGTGGCCCTAACTCAATCAATTCATCTTGTGTTGCACATCATACCAATGAACTGAGAAACATTAATCTGGAAAAAACAAAATTGCTTAATTTTTTTTTTAATATTTTCAATGTCTTTGCACTTCATTGAGCATTTTGAAAATTGCTAACTAAATTATGTACCAGTAAGGCAAACTAATGTCTTACAAATATAATATAAAGAAATGTGCCATGTTAATGTTCTTAAAAATTCTTATAAAATTATATTTCAAAATAGTAGATTAAACTAAAATCTTTGACTGTGAGATAGAAGCCCTCACAGTTAACTTCATCTCCCATTTTAAATATTTCTATCTATTTTTAAATATTTATTTCAAACACTGAGTTTGCTGCCTTAATTGTGTGTTATATTTTCAGGGGAGTGAGCTTCCCCTCATGCATCTCCAAGCAGACACCTGCATGTCCATTAGCAAGAGAAACATTCAAATACCTGGTGTTAATCTTTTTTTCCAGGGCAAGTTTAGCAGAGAATCTCTTTAACACCTATGATTAAAAAACATTTTCCCAGGAATCTCTTATTGATTTAGATCCTGGCTGAAGCCCCCAATCAGCTTTATCAGAAATGAAGTTCTTCAGACTTCTAATTATAACAGAATTTTCATTTGCCCTTTAAGGAATTACAATACATCAGGATGCAATTTTCTCTCCTGAGTGCTTGCCTCCAGATTATTAGTACTTTCTCAAAGTTGCAGCCAAAACAGCTCATTTCAAAAATGCAACAAAGACGCTTCGCCAAGGTTAGCAAAATCTGGCAACTCATTCCTTTAAATGCTTTTGCACTCCCAAACTTGAGGGTAAAGGTATAAGAAACAGAGGCAGGGAAGGGAAGCTGAAATTGTAAAAGAAGGAAAATAATGAAAGAAAGAACCTGAGGGACAACTCTCTTCAATAAATCAAATTAGCCAAATCCAAAACTGGAGGGGAAAAAAAAAAAAAAGAAAACCAATTCTCTAATACTTAATATCAACTTACAAAGCTATAGCAGAGAGCCCCAGCAATGCTCTCACAGAGCTGTGGCATCACTCAGGTTGGAAGGGACCTTGATGGACCCACAATCCAATCTGTTGCTCAAAGCAGGGTCAGTCCAGAACTCAGATCAGATTTCTCACAGCTTTGTCCATTTGGGTCTTGAAAAGCTATATATATTGGAGAGTGCACAACTCTAGAGGTCCAAAACTTAATTACCCTCTTAGCAAATTTATTTTTTCTTGAATCCAGGCAGATCTTCCCTACTTCCAGTTTGAGCATTACCTTTTTCCTGCCACTGTGAACCTCAGTATGTTCTCAGCCTCCTCCTCTTTTGGCTTCCAAGTTTCAGAAATAATGCCAAGATCAGACAAGCTGCTGTGGAGACAAAGAAAAAAAAGGACATTAAAACTGGATTACTATAGAGATTGGGTGGAGGAATTACATGCAATAAAATGCAGCAACAGCAATCCAATGAATGGCTAAGATGGAAACAGAGTAAAGCATGAGAACTGGGAGTCAAATTCTATAGTCTCCAATGCAAAACATGGTGCAGTGCTGTAAGTACAGACAAAGGAGATGAAGTAAGGCTACTAACTTAAATCTTACCCTAATTAGGTATTACTAACTTTCCAGCTGCAAGGTTTTCTTTTAATGCAGTTTTCTGTAATAATGAACCATATACCTATTTAACTGATTTTGATGCAAAAGAACTGATAAATTAGAAGCACAGTCATGAAAAGCCCATGGCACAAGTTGAGATGAATGCTGTGGCATCTACCATAGTTTTCAGGTCTGAATTGCTCTTTAGTAACATTAATTTCCCAGTGTTTGCCATTTTTTCAGGCACTTTCTGAGACTGGCCATTGTATAAGTAGCTAAAACCTTTTTCACACCGACCCTTTTCAAAATCTCATTACTGAAAATAGGAACAGTTCAACTGATGTGGATTGAAATCCTTGGACTTTGCAAGTACATCATATTTCTGAATGCATAAAGATACAACTCAGCAGGTACTTAAGTATGTGCAAACTAATTGCATTCTAATAGTACTTTCAGTATCAGTGGAATTGACAATGTTTTGAAATGAATCATCCACATACCCATAATGCCAAGTAAGAGATCAGAATAAACTCGGAGGAAAAAGGGACACGAAAGGCCAGAAGTATGATAAGGACATTATCATGTTACAGGCATTGCAAGCAGAAGTAAGGAGGCAGAAGAATATTAGTAAGCGGTCATGAAAACACTTCAAGAACACATAATCAAGATGTACATAAAGCCTATAGAAAGCTTTTCATTCTCTTTTGCCCCAAAGACTCAGAAATTTTATGCTTCTAGAACTGGTAGCTTAGTGGCACATGGGGATCTTGCCTTTGAAACCATTAATTAATTAATTAGAGAACTATTCAGTATCAGATCACACTCCTGAATGAAGTTGAAAGCAGTGGAAGAGACCACCTGAGCTCTGCCTTTTGCTTTTTTGGTGAAGTAGAATAGTGCAGCAATTAACCCATGTTCCTTACTGGATGATCTCATGGGAAAGGGAGTTCCAGTTCATGCAGCAAAACCACAGCTGAAATCATTCTGACCAATGATGGAACAAATGCATCAATATAATCCATCACATAAATGTTGGGACTAAGCTGGCAAAACCTCATTCATGTGAATAATCCTATCAATACAGAGTCTAGATTAAAGGATACACATCAAACCCCAGCAGAGTTAAGGTTTTAAGCTCACCGTTTTAGACAGAGATAATGTTCATATAAACATCCAAAATTCTAGGACATTCATTAGAATCAAAGGCAAAGCTCTCAGGGTCTGACCATTAATATGCTGGCACACAGCAATCTCTGTGAGGCAATCAAGCTCTTTTTCAGAATTATATGATCATCCCTACGTATACACTACTTTTTAAATTTTTCAAAAGCTTTCTTGCTTTTGATTTACTGCTTTTCTTCTGGGGTTTATCAACTGCTTTTAGCTTCCTGGCACACTCCCAGACTCATCTGAGAAGTAGCATGAACCCAGTGATCTTGGCATGTAGAATTCTATCTTTAAAAATCTAAATACCTTTGTTAGTGTCACGGTGGGTTCAAGCTTTCCATACAACCTTGCTGTCTCCTGCAGGGCACACACACAGGAATAACCACGCTCCCAGTGCAGCCCGCACACCAGCAACACTATTGCTTTGTTTGCTGGGTCACACTTAACCTCACTGTTTTAAACCTGTGTTTCCTATATGCAATGGTAATTGCAAATGGCCTTCAACGGGATCTCAAGAGCACAATTATATTATATAATGATATCTGAGAATTAGCAAGACACCATATCACCTTGTTTATCCATAAGTAACAGGGTATGATGAATGAGTAAACCTGATCCTAGAAATGCCTTTCTGACCGCCAAAATTCGCTAAATGGATGGTTCTAATTGCTTCCCAGTGCTTCTGAAATACATTTACAAAACTTTGCTCTTATAATCTATATAGATAGTCCTATTTAAAATAAAAGCTACCTGTGTATGCTTCAGGCCTTTCTTTAATGAAAATCTACCTTTATTGTAGATATGACCATACAGAAACCATGGAAGTGACATTACAGACCGCAATGTTCACTTATTGAAAATGCTTTTTTTTTAATGAAAAACTGACATTTTTCTAAAGTAATCAACCTTGAACTTATCAACAGGTAAAACACTAATCTCTTCATTGCCAAACCCTGGGGATTGCACAGCTGTGTATTTTGGTGTAAGTTGTCTTTGAACTGTTTTTTAGATAATTCAAAACATTTACAAGCCTTATTTAACATAGGACACATCTGTACTGTTTCACCTTTCTCTACTAGATTTTATTTAGGGGCCCCAAAAAACCAATTGATGCTTTTCTATCCCAAATCATAGAATGCTTTGTGTTGGAAGGGACCTTAAAGTCTATCCAGGTCCAACCCCTGCTATGGGCAGGGACAACTTTCACCATCCCAGACTGCTTCAAGGCCCCTCCAACCTGACCTTGGACACTTCCAGTGAGAGGGTAGCCACAGCTTCTGTGGGCAATCTGTGCCAGTTCCCTCACAGAGAAGTATTTCTTCCAGCATCTAATCTAAACCTACTCTCTTCTCAGTATGCAAATACAGTTTTTAGCTAAGATCCATGCAAAAAGGGACTATAAACATGAATTTTTAAATTCCTTTAACTGATAGAGAAACTGAATATCTTGAGGTTTTCCAGCTCTGATGAGCTCTCCTGTGCCCAGTATTCAGTTCCCAAAAAGAAGCATCCCCAAAATAGCAGTTGGCACTATAGTGGTGCACAGACACAGAAGCACCAGTTTCCATGAGGATCAGCTGTGTTAGTAAATCCACTGCCCCAGTCATTTTGCTACTTAACCTGGTTTTTCTTGCAAGGGTAAAGTCTGCTCCTCTCCTCTGCCTTGAGGACACATGGATCTACAACTCTGCTGCATAATGAACATGCCTGTTGCTGCCAAGGTTTGGGCACAGGTGTCAGTTCCTTGTCAGCCTCCAGGGCCAATAAACAGAGTCTCTGCAATATAAAATGAGACAATACATTCACAAAAGCATCATGTTTTCCCAGAACATGTGAAGCTCCAAAATAAATGCATTTCAAACATTGTAACACTCTTGTATTCATAAGGTTCATTACTGTTTTTAATTTTGCTTGCTTCTTATTTACTGTTTGCTCTCTTGCTTTACTGCCCTGGTGAAATTGCAGTTAATTGATACCCCAAATGGAAAGAGAAAACAAAAAAAAAGGAACACAATTCCAGAAATGCTTGGTTCCTAACTAATCCTGCCATAGTCTTGCTACTGCCAAGATGGCACTGTCTAAAAAGGTTAAAAGTACGTCTTCCAAAATTTCTGTATCCTCTCTAATCTCTCTTGTCAATCTTTTAAAGTGGCTTTTTGGCAGTGAAAGAAGCCCTCTGCATTCTGTGACAAAACACTTTCAACAGAAGATGACCTTACAAGCAGATGTCTCTCTGATGACTGCAGCTGTCTTAGCAGGATTTTCACAGAAACAAAGTCCCTCTGAAAAATGAGAAATAATACAACATTTCCCTACAAGAAGATTTTATACCCCTCAAAAAGATAGGATTCCCATCAGACTCTCACACATCAGCTTTTCAGGGTGCCCTTCCCACAATTGTCTAATAATTTTTGAATAGCATTCCCCAGGGACGCAAACCCCACTCCTCACATGCAGCACAGGCACTTGGCTTGGTTTTGCTCTGGTTAATGAATTGTATTCTACTTAGAAGGAAAATCTCTCTTGTCCCTTGGAAATCCCCCTGACTGTCCCTCAAGCTGCTTGCCTACCCCAGTACCACCTGTATCTGCCTCCACTGATAACATTACCACCTTACATCTAACCAGCTGCACAGATGCCAGTTTGCTCTTCAACAAACTCTGTTGAAGTCTGTTCCATGCATAATTTCATGAGGCTGAATCCCTATATTTTATGATGGCTTAAAAACTGCTTATCTAGGCAAATTTATCTGCAAATTCTCATGAGCTTTTGTGCATGCTGCATTGTGAACATTAAATGTTTTCACTTATTTTAGTTCAGACTCATTCCACTGCACATTTGCAAAAACCCCTCTCTGGCAAAACTGTGCAGTAAAACAAGTACAATCAGCTGATAACAATAAAGAATGGTGCACGGTTGTTCATTTCCTTAGCAAGAAAACAATCAATTTAGCAAAGCAACAAAATCAATTAAATATCAGCTATTCCCCAAGATACTGCTTGCTTTCTCCCATCTGAACTTTGGAGCATCTCTTTCTGTGATGGCATAAATGACAAGAGGAAGATTGGAAACGATGGTCATGGTGCTCCTTCACCTTTCTCTCAGGAGCAAAACCAGAAGAAAGGATTTCTAGGGGAAATGTCATACAAAAAGCACTCTTGTGTCTGAGGGAAATTTACATTTGAACCTTATTGATAATAAGAAGGAATGATTAATTTCTTCTGTAAATAGCACAAAATAGCTTGGGGTTTGGTGCTGCATTTATCCACAGACAGGTGGGAAAAACCTACCACAGCGTGCTCTACCAGGCAGCAATCTGATACCATCAGAAGAACTTGCAATACTTCCTATTGCAAATGAAACAATAACTGACTGCTCAGTTATGACAGCATTTTTAGCTTTATGATTAAAAACAAGAAATACTAAGTAGTAAAACTGTACTTTCTTTTGCCTATCAGAAAAAAAAAAAAAAAAAAGCTCTAATAAGCCCCTAACAGATATTTATTAAAGAGGCATGTATGAGTACTCACACGCAGTCCAGGTGTGTGAAGAAATCTGCAGGCCTACTTCATCTTTCCCACAAGCATCCTGGTATAATTAGGTAGGCTAGGTCTTAAAAGACAGATACACCTATTGGCAGTTACCACATACTTTTATCTGAGATGCATCAGGATTTTTACCCTGAAACTCCTCAGCTATTTTTCAGTCTGCACTATATTCATGCCAAAATTATAAATTATTATTTTTATTGCAATTTACAGTTATGAGTATAATTGAATAAAAAGTAATTTATATCAACATCAAATAAATTGAATTTAACTTTTTCTTAAAATTTTCCTGTTGATGTAAGTTATTATTAAGTCAATACTTTTTTAAGTTACTAGTGATTTACTACTGATATCACTAGTAAATCTTATTTTTGCAGTTTTTTACAATACTTTTCCTAACAAAAAAAAAGGAATCTTTTAGTAATAATCACCACCAGATTACTACATTTTATGAACGCCTTATTTCTAAGTATCGATACTGCATTAATTTTTTTTCAATTGTCTTTTAATTCTGTAATTTTAAGTGAAAGGTCTTTTAGATTAGCTGACAAAAATAACAACCTTTTACAAGATTAACCCATTCCTTTAGAATGTTCAAATTAGTGAGGTATGTTGTTCCTTGAGAAATAAAATGCAAAGCCTTTTACATGAAGAAGACTTGCTATGCAAACTGATTTTTCACAGGGCTCAATCCTGCTCCATTAAAGCTCACAGAAATTATTCCTCAGCTGCAATGTGATTGTGATATTGGAGCATTTAGGGCAGCTTTCTAAAACACTTTTTTATAAAAGGATTTGAGCATGAAACTTTAAAAAAATCCACATCAATGCTTTCTATGAGTCCTTTCAGATTGGCAAAAATCACACACTATGCTGCTGAGAACAGCCTGAACAGCCTGAGAGTGTGAGGCAGTGAATGCAATGCTTTTTAACAACACATTTTCAGTTATTACTATAAAATTGTAATTAGATAGTAAATTACAATGTTAATATTCACTTTGAACAAATAAGTGTTTGTAGTTGTAGAACTGGGCATTATTATGGTAGCACTGGGACCCATTCACAAAGTAAGACATAGAATTTCTTCATAAAAGTTATTCTATTCTGTAGTTTTTCCTTATGAACTTGCATGAAATGCCGGCTTTTTATGTGCACTATTTGCTGAAGTCATCTTTGCCAACATCAAAATCTATATTTCTCTTTGGGGAAGTGCCAAAACAAGCATTTCTCTCGTCTGGTTCCACTACTATCCGAAGAATATAAAGACATGAAGGAATCATTCCTCCCTGCACAGAGAAAAATACCATGTAAATGAACTGACAAACTAAAACTCTAACCAGTTTTATGGGAACTGTAACGTTGCTCTCTCCATTGTGAAAAAAAGTTACTCTTAAAATGTTTACATGATACTGAAATATCTAAAAACATACATAATATATGAAATTACACACATTACATAAACATTTATGATATAAATATTAACAATAACAAACTATATAATACTTTAATAGATGTGAATATATAGAATATGTAAAATATCTGGAATATCAATAATAGTTAAAAATAGAAAATTCCTACTGTTTTAATTATTTTTACTTAGGTTTCCCCTTACCTTCTTCCCTTTCAATAGTTTTTTTTCCATTCAAGGAAGTTGTTTTGAAACATGTATAAAGGTTTTTTCCCCAGTTTGCATACAAAGAGAAATTGAAAAAACCCTTTATTTATTATGTCAAATCATTTTCAATATGTTCTGCATAACCACTCTCGATACAAGCTGAAATTTGGTTTTAGAAAAGTGTTTCTGAAAGCATGTTAGAGCACTGCTCAGTGACAAACTTCTGCAAATTATGTCAAGGGCATGTAAAACACAATTAAAATTATGAGGTTTCATTGCACACAGAACTAGCTAGCTCCAGAGTAGGCATGCACAGAGATGTCTCATCCCATGTGTATAATAAGTATCTTGCAGGAAAAGTGTGAGAAAGCAAAGTCTGTGATCCTTTGGGATGTCAGGAATCGCCACGTTCCACAGCCAAAAAGCCTTTGACTGTACAATGACCACAGAACTGCTGCACAGAAACCTGGCAGGAGTGACACTGGACAAGGCAAATCTCCACCTGGCAAAAAGGGGACAAAATATTTCTAGGAGAATTTGATTTTAAAATTTCAGTGATTTATTGACTCTGCTCATAGGTTTCTCCATGAGTCCCAGGAGAGATGGATGAGCGAGCAGAGAGGAGGTAAAGCTGCCAAAAGGTGCATGATAAGTACATTTATCACGTGGGTTTGCAATTTATCTTATATGTCTCAAATTTTTCATATAGCCCCCATTTGTAATCACCATGTGAAAAATTAGGGAGGCATGTGATAAATTAAGTTGTGAATTGTGATTTCTAATAAGTTAATCATTTATCCATGCAATTTAAATTTAACTTCTAATCACATCTAGTCTTTCAGGACACAAAAGACCAAACAGGAAAACACACAAGAAAGACAAAATGAGACAAAGTAAAGAAAGAAAATGTTTCATCAATGTAAATGCATTTTCATAACCTAGTTTCTGATCCATTATTTCTGAAAACAATAATTTCAACTTGTCAACTGAAAGAATTCCAAAATCTCAATCTGCAGGAATTTTGTGACCAAAAATGAAGTATCTCTTAAACCAAACTGCCTTTAGGTAGTACTATCACATTATTGGCCTATTAATCCATTTCCTCAGGACTGAACACATTCCAAAATGTCTTAGCCATTTCATTTTAAGATGTCATCCAACAAAAAGTTTCTTTTTTTCTTTTATTAACCACAGCTATCCAGGAATCATTAAGAACATATCTATCTATCTGTCTCAATTCATCTTGTTCTTAAACTTACACACTGGTACTAATTGCACACTAGCAACGCAGTATTTAGCTGAAAGTACTGTATCAAAAAAAGAAAAAAAGCTAAGTGTTTAACTAGTTTGGATAAAATCCATTATTTTCATTAATGGACCTCATTTTTATTTTATTGGGGTTTTTTACTATCAGATTAAAAGCACATTTTTTATTGTTTTTCCTAATGCAATTCTGTGTGATGTGCTCAGAATGAATTGAATAGTTATTGGTTTTTTTTTTTTCTTCTTG
Source organism: Pyrgilauda ruficollis (assembly GCF_017590135.1). Classification (NCBI taxonomy): domain Eukaryota; kingdom Metazoa; phylum Chordata; class Aves; order Passeriformes; family Passeridae; genus Pyrgilauda; species Pyrgilauda ruficollis. Next base: position 13,888,090 of record NW_024511432.1, read on the forward strand.
CTTTTTTATCCTGGTCCTGTTCGTATTATTTGCTACTTTTCACATTAGTTTGATACCATTTACTGTGTACACAAGTGCACATACACTGAATATGCATATGCATAAACACCTTTACACTTATATATGTATGTATGTATGTATATATATATATATATATATATACACACATTATTTTAGAAATCTCTCGTAACTTGCATTGTCTCTGTTGTTGGAAAGAAGTAGAATTGCTCTAAACAATAAACTGTTATCAGACTATGATACAAACTTTTGCAGTATTTACAAATTTTAAACTATCCTTCCCAACCCTAAATTATTGAGCCAATTTCCTCACTGAAAGTAGGTAAATTCATATTCCAAATCTCAACAAGAATTTGAACTCCATCCGATACTTAAAAGACTGTAAAATATTACAACCACTTGTTTAAATATTTGGGCCATGTAAATTCCAGGAGACTTAAGTGTAGACTTTCCAACATAAATAGTCATGACTGTCATTCTTGTAGGTGAAAGTAAAGTGTGGGATGACTGAGATAAAAATCCTAAGAGCTAGGGACTGCTCTTGATTCCAAAGTAATTTTCATGTGAGTTTTGCCATTCATTGCTGTGGAAAGATTCAAACTTAAGATCTATAAGGTGCAATGGACATTAACGTAATTTTTTACTTAATCAAGTAGCTGTTTACAGAATATGAAAGTTTCCTATAATTCTTCTCTGCTGCATCTCCAAAAAAGAGTGAGTTTTGTTTCTGAGCCTGATACCCAGGTACAGCTGTGAGTTGTGCAGACAAACAGTAATAAATGGAGAAAAAAATCTGTAGGGGAAAAAATATCTCAAATTACTGTCTACAAGGGCAAAATCTAGGTTTCAGGAAGGTGGCTATAATTGCACACAAAACATGGAGCAGGGCCAGTCTATGCCAATTAAACATTTGGTCTGAGTTGCTCATAGTAACTTTCCCATGACTACAGTTTATATTTCTCTCATCATCATAACTAATTGAGAACAATACTTTGCATTCCTCAGAGGTTAAAAAAAAACTCTCAGTGAAAGTAAAAGTTATTATTCACAGCTAATAGAATACTCTCTATCACTAAAGATTAATTACTGCTATTTTGAGGCCTTCTGAAAGACCAAGAAAATTATATGCACTGAGCACATACAAGGAAAACAAAGAATTAAAGATAGAATCAACATATTTACAGGTATTATGACTCTTCCTATGAAATGGACAAATAATCTCAATTACACTATTGTTTTCTACACAACAGACTCCTAACAATTCTTTTCAGAGTTTAACTCTCATGTATTGCTGATAGATCTTTACTTACAGTATGCAAGGAATAAAAGAGCAGGAAAAAGCAAACTTAAGTGTTAATTGCACTTACAGACTGACCACTTTGATAACATGGTGAATGTACTGTTGCTTAAGCAATCAGGTTTTGCCTTTCCCCACACTTTCAGCCTGTATCAGACTGCACACAGCTGCATCACAACAGATCATGATTAGACTTCCAGTATCTAAGTTGCCAAAAGAGATGAGCTGTGGAGCTGTTTAAACAGTAGCTGTGGAGCTATTTAAACAGTAGCCCTGACTCTGCTAGTTTTGTCATCTCCAGGCACCAATTTTTAAAAAGAGCATGGCTCTTTTTCCCTTAGAGAGAAGCCAGGCTAGAAACTGAGCCCACCACTTGGCTGGCCACAAGGTATTACCTGGAATTCCTTTCTGAACTTGATAGTAGGCAACTCGACCTCCAAAGTCGAACTTACAAGTTCGACTTACTGCTCATGCTCGTGAAGTTTGATTTATTTTTACCACATCCCAACCTACCAAAACATGGATTGTTTATTTGACAGAAAGAATAAGGCACTTGCTGTCTGTCCCTGTGCTTCTTAGAAGTTGTAAGCAACACCATCTGGAGCAGACTATTAGCTGGAAGGTTTCCAAAAGGTACTCCATTCGTTTTCTAGGGAAAGAGGTCTTGAGTCGTGCACAAGAGGTTTTGGCTGTATGGCAACCAATGAAATAAGATCTTATGAAGCCACAAAGTACTAAAATAAATGACAGTAGGATTAAAAAAAAAAAAAAAAAGAAAAAGGCACTATTTACCTCTTTGTCCACTAAAGACAAGGGGACTTTTATGACTGACACTATTTTGGCTAATATTGTGTGCATCTTGAAAATCTCACCCAAAAGACTTTATTGTAGACTGTTGACAAAACTTAGGATAGATACAATATTTTGAAGCTCAATTACATTTTTCCTGCTGCAAACTCGCAAAGGAAACAGGTTTCTTAATATGCTCTGGCAGTAGGAAATCATGATCAGATTTCAACCCATAAAAGTGGTTTAAGGCAAAAGGTTTTAAAAGAGGAGAAATCCTAAGTCAGCATCATGCTACTGTGGTAATAGATGCGAAAGGAAATGCACAGGTTAAGATGTAGATTCAAGTTTTTCTTGCTAAATGAAGAGAGAAATTATTCTTTCCCCCTAATTTTGGAGAGGTAATACAAACACCATGTGGTTTAACCCTTACCTAAAAACCCAAGATTTCTTTTGGGACAATTTATCTCTCTTTGGAAATCTCATTTCAGACTCTGACAAGTTTGGGAGCTGTTTTTCAATAGGATTATACTACACACATAGAGTCAATCCAGACCTATCTACAGATCTGTCCCACAAAACACTCCAGTTCCAAGGAATGACTCCCCTCTAGCAGCACTGGTTTCCATAACAGGAGACAAAATACCAGTAACTCTTGTGCTGAAAGTCAACAGTTACAGAAACATGAGTTTCTTTGTCACTTTCGATGTGCCCTTTGAGATGTCATGGAAAGGGTTCATCCCTGACAAAGCTGAGAGCTAAGGGAGGTGTGTCACTCTGGCTATGCCTATAAAACTCCAGATATTTTGGTTTGGGTTTTTTTTTTCTTCTTGCTTTTGAACCTGGTGGGGGAAAAAAAGGTTCAATGACAGCTGGTATGTTTCTCTTTACCATTGTCTACAGAGGAAATAAAGGAAAAAATTTCCTCAGTCTTTGTAAGAATTAAGGACAGAAGAAAACTGGTTTGCTTTCTCTTAAGAGAAAAGCATAAGAATTATAAATCAGAAGATAATTCTGTGGATTTATGCAGCAAAAATGTTATATTAAACAATCCTGGTGAATGCACAGTTGCTGTAGAGATATCTGAATATTCTTGCTATGGACTGATCCCCAGTTCTGGACCGCCAGATCATTGAAGTCTGGCAGAAGTTTCATGAATTTCTTTGAAAAAAGAAATCAAAATCACCATGTCTGGTGCTTGGCATGTGGGTCTTCTAGCTTTTAGGAAGCAGTGGCACCAATCACTTTTACCTCAACTATTAGTATATAAATCAGTCCAAATCCCAATATAAATGATGGCATTAAAAACAAAGGTATTAATGAAGGCATTAAAACAAAGAAAACACCACTATGAAAAAAAAAAAAAAAAAAAAAAAAAAAAAAAAAAAAAAAAAAAAAAAAAAAAAAAAAAAAAAAAAAAAAAAAAAAAAAAAAAAAAAAAAAAAAAAAAAACAAAAACCACCAAAACAAAGGCTGAGTTCAAAGCCTGAGTTCATAGTAAGACAATACTAATGTGGAAAATCCAAACCTTTAGAAATCAGGAGATACCAGGATTTAGCTTGCATATCATCTTGCTTCAGTCTGGTGTGTTTGGATACAGCCTTTCATTTTGTGACCTCGTGCTACTCTTCCATGCTGTAGAGTGTCCAGGAGGTTGGTTTTATACCAAGTTCGTTATGTGCAATGTACACATATTGCATCTTCATGTTCTACATATTTAATAGCAGTTCTCATCTTCTAAGACATACTCATGGCTGAGTTGTTCATTAAGCAATTTTTAAAGAGTTTTATGGTCCTGTGAACAATAATTTTTTGTGGAAGCAGACTAAATTGTATGCTGTGATAATTACACCAAAATAATTGTAGGCAAAATTAGCGAGGGGTCAGACCAATTCAGTTCCACAAGGAAATACATGCTATGCTTACACCTTAAATGATCTTTAGAAAATTAATCACGTAAAACTGAATCTCCTTAAGTCAACATATATAATTTTCTGTACCTTTGCTGTGAAACAGGAAGTTTTAACATCGTTTTGAAAAATGCAACTTGCTAAATGTTTTTTTGATTATCATTTCTGTTTAAATTACCAATTAACTTTACCCTAGAGAATCAAACAATGTGAGTCTTTTCTGCTGTACTGGTACATTAAAACCGTACCCAAACACGGTGTGTCAGGAAGAAACATCAATAATACAAGTAGTTTTTTAAATCTCTTTTAGTGCCAGCTATAACATCAGACCAATAATTGTCTCTAATATCATGAAACTCACGTATAATTTCTTTAAATTTCCTGTCTCCAGACAATGTAAAGTCCATTGTGGAGCTCTTACACAGAAGACTTTGGTGTTTCAAGCGTGTCATTCAGGTGATGTTGGAGAGTGGTTGCTGCCATTTCAGTCACCAGTGGTACAGCCTGACTCCCAGGCTCTCCTCCAGAGGCTCAGTGCATCTCTAAGACGCCTACACTGACCTCACATCCAAGCAGGTGGACTGTGCCCTCAATGGGCAAATTTCACACATAATGAGCAATATGCTCCTCATTTTCCTTATTTGAGATTGTTTCTGGTACTAGCCTTACTGATACACATTTGTACTAATTTGAAAGTTTTTATCATGTATAAATGGTGTTTTATAACTTTACAGAATAACACTTCATACAGACAGTCACATAATTTATATTAGTCATCACTAAAGAGCTGGAAAACTACTAAAAAACTGACTATTCAATTATTTCAATAGAAAAAAAGGGAAATGCAATTCTTACAAAATAACAGTTTTTTATTTCCTAGTAAAATATTATCCCACCAAAAAAAACCATAAAGATATTGTTCCTTCAGCAAACTTACTCTGATGCAAATAGTTTTAGATTTTGTAGCATGTGAACCACTGAGTAGCACATGTGATACTAACACTCACTAATTGTGATACTTAGAATGTGCTGGAATGACTTGAAACAACTTTGCCAAAACAAAACAGTTGAAGCCAATTATTTTGATGCAGTGTTCCAGCAACATGTTAACTGAATCTAAGTTTTTCCCTTAGCAAAGCTATACATTTGAATTTATCAGTACAAAAATTATTCCGTAAGGTGCTTTTGATCAGCTACAGCAAACACCAGATTTTCCCTAAATTATTTGAAAGGTACTTCCTTTTTAGCTCAAGGACTTTAAAAGATGAATATAGCAGAGTTTGCATTTTTTGCTGGCCATAAAGTATTTTTTGCATCTGCAGAATGATTTAACACTGTCTGCAAGTAAAAATACCAAAAATATTGTTGACCTTGCTGAGCATTAAATGGTTCTTGTCTATTTCATCACTTTTCAGTGATTTTGGAGCTAAAGTTTTTTGCCATTCATAAAGAATCCAGATTTTTTCTGCAAAATATAGCAAAGCCAATCCAGTTTACATTGGCTTTCACTGTTTTATGGATGCTTGCATGCCAATTTATAAAGATTCCTGATGAAGACAGTAGCTGGTTTGTAGGATGCTGGAGTGGCAGTCAATAAAATCTACATGACTTTGAGTCCACTGCCTGCTGAGGATGTTTTCCTTCCTCATGTCCCAAGAAGCCAAAGGCTCTTTATAATTAATAACTCTGGGAGGTGCTATTTAACATTTGTGACTGTCAGTGAGGTGTACTAGAGACTCAGGACAGCTCTGTCAACAGAACTGTCCTGGTGAAGAAGTCACACAGGTGGGAGACAGCAGAACCCTCAGCACAGCCACTCTTACCTGGTGTGATAGAGGAGAAATGGGTGGAGTTATTCTGCATTGTGGCAAAAAGCAGGTACCTCCTCTCTGGAAATGATGAAAACAATTTAACACTCCTGAATATTAAGGTCGACACATCATAATATGGATAACCCATTACATCAGCTTGAAATAAAAATGAATCATGAGCAAGGAATGTATAGAGACAGACCCTGCACATCAAAACACGCCACTTAAAGTTTAAGGAGCAAAGATGATGCCACAAAGACACAAAGCATTTATAAAATCTTTAAACATTAGCTTCAGCAAAGTAGCTACAAGAAATGCCCTCAGAGATAGAATATCTAAGAAAAATAGTACTGGCATCTAATTACAGCAGTAGAGTTTGCTGCTTTTATCTGTAATTGGACTGTATAGTCTTTCATTCTAATTTACTTTACATCCAAACTGTGATAATCAAGACAAGCAGAACAGAATGGCTTGTAACTGGCTATACCACCGACACCAGTTAATGCCTAATTATAACAACTAAATTAAAGAGGGGACTGTAAGGAGGTTGAGTATCAGTTTGAAGCATTTAATTCTGTGGAAAGAAATAGAGATTTTAAATCCTAAGTAAAAAAATCAATATTATGGCTCATTATATTGGTATTGCTAAACAGATTAATGAAATTAAGTATTTTGTTTTTTAAAGAAAAGTTTTATCATGATGTAAAGATAGCTTTTAATGAAAGACCACACTAGAGAAGGAAATTCACATTCCAGACCAATTTATAAACCAATCTAATCTGGAAAAAAACAGTAGGTAGAATTGACTTTCCTAGGATATCTCTAAGAGGTGCAGAACATGTTACATGCTGGTGGAATAACTGCAGCATTCTGAAGAAGTGTACACACAGTACAAAAGAGCAAGAAAACCCAGGATCCCAGGAAACCTTTTGACATAAATCTAATTTTTAATTATTTTTTTTAATGTTCTAAATACAATTTAATTACTTTCAAAATACAGGTTACCCAAAATGAATATTATTTCCTTCTAGAATCCATGCAAGTAAAGAAAAGAAAACAGGATGCTCAGTACTGGTGAGCCATAGCTAGCATAAATTCAAACACACTGTTTTAGGAATTACAACATAAATTGGTCATCTACATGTTGAACTGACTGCATAAGAATTCATCTTCTGGGATTTGAAATAGGAGCAAGGGGAATAAAAATGGTTGCTGTTAACGATCTCGCTAAATTGACCTATAATATTCCAGTGGTAGGTGGATAAAGAACTAGTTGGCATTCATGGGGCATGTAGCATAATTTGGTCCATTCAGAATCTTCAGTAGAAAGCAGTAGAAAATATTGAGAAAAATTAAAATATTCACATTGTTAAGCTTATAAACTCAATGGAAGTAGAATCTGCTTTCACATGACACTCATAATTATCCTGAGTCTTCATCATCTGTAGGTGAACCCAAAGCTGGTGATTCTAAAGTTCTAAAACACTTAAAGACTAAATATGTTCATCAGTTGGCTCATCTGTCCCTTCTCTCTGGCAGAATCCAGGGTGGGGAGGGGATGCAGTGATCACTTTTTTATCAGATGTAAAATGAGAATAATGGAAATTTCTTTCTAAAGTTTTAGAAATATTTCACTACTTCCTTAACCCTCAGCAGAAAACTCCTCCCTTAAAAAAGCAAGGCTTCTGCAACTACCTCTGCCCATCTTTGACATGCCACTGACCACTGCGCCTTTGGCCTCTTCCAAACAAATTTGTAAAGTGCTAGAAGCCCTTCTCATTTCAGCTCTCATAGAGATGAAATTCAGCATGTTGTAAGGGGAGAGTGACTTCTCTGGGTGTCCTCATGAATCTGAGGTAATTTTAGCTGGCAAATCAACCCACACATCAGACAACAACTTGTGAGCCATTCCAGATTGCTCCTGGAGGTTCCCACAGGGCTGATTGCCAGGACAGGCACAACACACATATTGTGAACAGAGCAGGATACCAGGGGCTCCCATGGCCACTTTTTTTGGCACAGAGGTGCTATCTGAATGGAGGAGGATGTGCACCCCTGAAATAAAATGCATTATAAAGTGAACAATTTCACAGGCCAGAAAATGAAATGTTCTTCGTGTTGTAATTTCTGCTAAGTATGGAGCTGAACAAAAGTAAGGTATATGATCTTCAGGACTCCTTCAGCTTGCTGAATCTTGCTTTAAACAGAGGTGCAAAAGATGAGGCTCAAATTTCTATTATTTTGATTACTAACAGGCAGATGAGGTCTTTCCATTATCTCTTTTTTTGTTGGATTGTACATAAGTCACAGAAATGAAGCAGAATTCACAGAATTGTACATACTTGTGAAACATAAATGACAAAAAAGATGGATACTCTAAATCTGTACATCCCAGTTCTGAAGCATGGCCTGTGCTTTCAAGTTTCGAATGATCTCTGTTGCATTTAATTACTATCAACACAGGAAAAGGAACATTCACATTTGATATTATAATAAACTGTTGAATGCCTAGTTTTGGTGCTGCGGTGGGAAGAGTGAACATTCAAAGTTATATATCAGTATGTTAAAAACTAAAGGGAAAAACTTTCTGCTATGAAGTTAGACATTCTTTTTTCCTCCTCTGCCCTCCCAATTTCACTTTTGACTGCACCTGCAGAATTCTGTATCAAGCACAGATGAAAAGACTGAATGGAATTCCATCGAAATTTATTAATGAAGATTGTTCCCAGGTGAATGGTAATATTATCCATCTTTTACAGGCAGGCAGATACAACAGTTTAAATTACTCAGAAAAAGTAGTTTAAAGACTCTTCTGGATTAAAGGTTTATTAGATTATGATATAGACCTGGATATAAGTGCCAACCATTTCACACACCTGAAAAAGCACATGTTTAAGTACTTCCATAAATTTGGTAAGCAACTTCCTTTCCTTTGTGTCCAAACAAAACAAAAAGGATTCACCACTGAATTCTGAAGACCCAAGACATTTGCACCAACACTTTCACTCTTTAAAGAGCTCAAAAACATGCCCACCATTACACCCTTACTTTGAAGATAAAGATTTCCTTGAGAGGAACAGAAGCAGACTGAAATAGAGGATTCCTTCCAAATGTCCAGAAATTTATTTGAAGCTTAAATCACCCAAAGACAAAAGTGTTTCTAGCAGAAGGTGAAACATCAATGACATTTCCTGAATCATCACACCTGTTCTCCTGCTGTAAGATTGAAACTCCAAGTGCCTGAACCTCACAAATCCTCTGCTCATTTAAACCCAGAGCCCTAATCCAGGACCAGAATATTAATGAAAGGGAGTAGCTTTTTTTTCTGTTTGAAAGCAGAGCAAAAAAATTGCTACATGACCAGTTTTGAAGATTCAACCTTTTAAAACCTGCAATGTGGAAAAGGCACATGCTCCACAGCAGAGGAGTGTGATGGTTAGTGGGCATCCCTTCAAACATGTGAAAAGGGCTGAAGTCCTGCAAAGGCAGACTTTAAATTATGAACAATCTGCCTCTTCAATACCCAAGGTAATGAAACATCTAGGGGAGTCAAACAATTAGTACAGATGAGAGAAAACCAGTCAGTCATTTGCTTTCCCATTACTGCTTCAGCATGGATCAGAAAAGTGTGGAAAGAACAAAGTCACATCACCATTTTTCTCCTCCCATGTTGTGAATAAATCTATGTCATTTGGCCCAAATATTAGTACTACCCAAACCCTATTATCAGCCAGATGATAACTATTCATTTAATACCACTAACAAGCAAAACAAATGCAGGCTGAAAGCACTAAAAACTTCATCATTTGTTTTCAGTTAAACTTCTGACAAACAAGTTACCAATATTTGCTGCTTCAGACTATTTTCCTACACCAAGCATTATGAGGATGAATTGAGATACACTTGTGAGATTAACAGGCCAGTTTGGGACAGTCTGCCACCCCCTTCCTTTGTGACAAGAAAGAGATGCAAACATGCTTTGGAAGTGTTACAGTGCCTGTCTTGTGTCACTGGGCAATGCACTCAGTAGTTGTGTGGCTGCATGTAGATATGTGCAAGTATCAGAAGCTATATAAAAGAATGCAAATTGAGTGCTGGCATAAATAAAAACTTCATATTTTCCTCTGCTATCAATATATTATCCTTAAAATAATTGCTCATCAGATAAACTTCAGAATTAACAGACCTTGATAAATAAACTATTTTCAGATTATCACACATTATTGCTGTTGGCAAGCAGTCCCAAGTTAAACAGAACTGAGCTGCTGTGGACAGTAAAACACAAGGCCTAATGAAGAAGAAAAATATTTACTATGTTACGTTGCAAAGGATATATCTGCAAGCTCAAATGTTAGGTAAAACACACATATATACACAGAGCGTTCTACAAGGATTCACTTTTTGCGGACTTGAAGATATATTGGTGTCCCAAGTGCCAAAGTGGTCCTGTTCAGCCCTAGGACTGCTCTGCTCAGCAACCCACCAGTTAAGGCTTTGTTCCTCAGTGGGGAGCCCTGTCTAGACAGGAATGAGAAACAAAAGCAATTTCAGCTTCATGATGCTGGTGGATCTCAACACCTTCCACACAGGCACCTGCTATGGCAACATTTAAAGACCAAAGTCTCTGCAAGACTCAGGAATCTCTGCCTATTTCTGCACATGCAGCCTTGAGCAGGGCACTGCTACAGCCAGCTCTGTTCAGGTTCTGCCAGGCTTCCACATCATGCCAGGGGCAGCACAGCCCAGCCCCCTGAGCCTCTCTGGCTCCTGAGGGAGTCCAAAGCACCCTCCTGAGGGCTGGACACAGCTGAACTGCAAGAGACACCGGTCAGGATTAAAGGCTTTCTGCTTCTGCTGAAACCTGCAGAGCAATTTCACACTCGGGTTAACATATAAGACTACACCAGATATTTTAGCAAGGATCCCAGGTACAAGAGCCAGAGGTTTCCAGGGCTGTTTGAAGATGCAGCAGTAGAGCACTGCACCTCTGGAACTGCTGGAAAAGAGGGCTCTGCTGGGACGGTGCTTCATGGCAGCTGCTGCACGTGGAAGAGATGATATTGGTACAACATGAATGGACTTTGTAAAGGAGCTTCTGGCAGTCACATCACCACAGAGCAGCGAGAGGCTGCAGAAAGAACCTTCCAGAATGCTCACAACTTCACTCACCTTCATCCAGTGTAGCAATTTTTCTGTAGCTTTAGAAACACAAATCCACCTGTCTGACATGCCAGACAATGCCACTGCCTGACACCTTTCCCAAGAGTTTTTTTATATCAGATGTACCTGCAAAAAGATTTCCCAAGCAGATGTCAGTCTGGATTAACTTTATATTGCAGAGGGAATTCCAGATACTTCCAGGTGTCAGCTTTTTTCTTTTTTGATTTTTTTTTTTGCCTTTTTCCCTCTTTTTTCACATGCTTGAAGAAAATAAATTGTAATATCTCAGTTTATTCATCAAATGTAGTTTGCCAGGATCTTTTGCTATGTCTTCTGACTTCCTTAGTTCAAATTAAACAACAAAAATGTCAATACTTTCAAATTTCATGAACCATACAGCAACTTTTGGGGAAACTACGCCAGTGAAAGTAATGCCAGTAATTTAAACCTGCAATGTCCAAATGGTGGCTGGAAGTAACTGTATTAGAACCTACCACATCTAACTCCGCTTGCCAAAACACGTCTGGTTTTGACAACCGCAAAATTCTGGCGTCTTGGAAATCAGCTGACATTATTATCACCTTTTCACATAACTCACCTTCAGCAGGGAAGTGTCTTTACTTGAACTGTTGTGATTTCTGTATTCACTAGCAACAAGAAAGTAAATATTAAATCATTGCTCAGACTGACATCATTTTCTGTTACGTATATTTTTGTTCACTAACATTTCTCACACAATCTACTGTTCGTCAAAAACTCACCAGGAATTTTTGTGTGAAAACACAAAGTAAATTAAATAAACCTAGTTTCAAGAACACACAATTCACATTCCAATAAAATACTTCATTGACTCCAAGCGGGCTCAAAACATCAGCACAGGTTTTAGCAAAGATTCCAACATTTTTTGTCTGTTTGCATTCCACCAAACCAGGAATTTTCCAAGATCTTGGGAAATAAAATAATTCTAGAGATTGGTAGCTTACTAGCTCTGAGCAAAAGCAAAACAAAACGTGTCCTATTAGCTTGAAAGGCTTTTTTTTTATTAGAGACTGCCTCTCATTACAGAACTTTAAAACTGATCAAAAAGGGATTTTGTCCCAGTTTTCTACACGAAAAACAATTTTGTATATGCGTTAAATAGAACTAAGGTGTGGCAGCAGAGGTTGACACTGCTATATAATCCAACCCTAAACCACAGGCAAAGTAAAAAATAAACAAAAACCTTGACAGCTGACAAGAAAACTTTAAAATCCAGCACAATACAGATCTGCACATTCATATCTAGACAAATTGGGCCATATATTTTTGCAAGAAACAACATGTCTTTTGTGTGTATATTATGTAAAACATGCACAGGTACTATAGAAGAATATAAAACAGTACATACATGAAAGTCACTGACATATCTCTAAACTAGGACATTTCAGTTGAGGCAAAAAATCATCAGATTGCAAAGGAGGGGAAAGCCAATGCGAGAAAAAATAAATGACATTTTACTTTCCTATATAGTTATAGTGTTCTTACAAAACACACAGAGTTCCCTTTGGCACTACGGATTGCCACAAGCAAACTGCCTGGCAAACAACAAGCTGTTAACTCCTGTAAAATAACAACACAATCCTCTTGACTGCAAAATTTGCATCAAAAATAATTATAAAAGGCAGCATACATGTAATCCACTTACAAGTGTTAACAAGATATAGCAAAGTCTTAGTTGTATTTCCAAACTCTGTTTTTAAATGTAACCAGAACATAACAGTAAAAATTAACCTAAAGCTTAACGGCTTATGTAAGAATGCTTTAATAAAAAATGCTACTGAGGTTATTGAACTGTACAATTAAACCCCTCCCACTAAATACTTTTCAGTGCAATTTCCATCTAAAGCTTATTCAGCAAACCAAAATGCCAAAGCATTTCTTCAATTTCCACTTCTTTGAACCTGTTAATGTATGAATAAAAAAAGATTTATTTGTGTTATTTGCCACATATAACCCTCTTGTCTAAAAAGTAGCTTTCAATACAAAATTTCTGAGATACACATGAAACTAAAAAATATCTAAAGGATCATTTTGATTTTCTTTCTGCAAGCTATGTTTGATTTACATCAATTAGATCTTTCACATAAGGTATCATATAACAGGAAGGCTAATAACCCAGAAATAACCTCATTAAAAAAGACAGCATATCGGTCTAAGCAGAATGAACTCTAAGCAGAAAAATTAGTGACCTGGAAAGTAGCAGGAAGAGGTAATAGCAATACAGAGAAAAAATACATTCCCATTAGCTAGTCAAAAGTAGAAATCACCAGCAATAAAGTAAAAATACAATAGAAGCATAAGGAGAACACTTAAAAATATTTTTATCTTTTGAAAATCTACAACAGAAAACATATTTCCCCAAACTAAAATGCTGTCTAAAATTATTTTATTACTATGAATTAGTCTGTGCTTTCTTTTTTTTTTTTTTTTTTTTTTTTTTGAGTGGTTAAAAAATGCCTTTGCAGATTTTTTTTTACTGTGAATTATTTGTGTTTTTTTTTTTTTTTTTTTTTTTTTTTTTTTCAGATGCTTAAAACAGTCCTTGGCAGAATATTATTAGCAAGTCTAATACATTTATATTAAATTATCAGTGTATGATTCCAGTGTCTGTGGATTCATCTATTTTAAGATAAATGGTTAATAATGGAAACTCAAGTTGGATTTACATAGCCCTTGTTGAATGTTAGCTGCTTAGATTCAAAGTCTAGCCAAACCTTTTAAAATCATTCTTATTAGTGTATTGACAATATTTTCAGAAAACAATTTTTTAGTTTTGATAAAATGACACTTTCTCTAATTTTTTGTGAAATGTTTTATTAAATATGCAGGTCCTCCTACCTAATCCAGCTCAAATTTGCCATTCTAAATGAGAACAAAAAGTACTTAAATCACCATTAAATTACAAAGTTTCTCTTGATTTTATTTGAAAAACTACCTATGGCTTATTTTCATTTCCAAAGCAAATTAATTCAAATAGAACTATTGGGTACTGCACACATACAGATTTCAGTAGGTTACTTTGCTTTTCAGTGTAATAGGTTTAAAGTCTGAGGAGAGGAGGAAAAAAAATCTCAGCATACATGAAGAAATTTTAATTACAGGCAAACCTCCATTTTTTATTTTCTTTTACTTTACTTCACAATTTTTAATCCAGGAAAATAAACCCTTTTTTAGACACTCATCTCTGGATCAACAATTCAGCTGCACAAGGACTTAATTAAACCATTTGGAATATTTTACTCCCCAAGTCTGTAGATTGTTTTAGGCCATGATTGCTCATTTTTACCTCATTGCCTACAGAACTACACCAATTTTATTTCTACTGTGGCCACATTTCCAGCAGCTGCCGCCATCACCAAGGGCAAAGGATTCAGCTGATGTTGGGGGAGCCATGAAAAACCTGAAACCTCTGAGATTGCAGAGCTGGGTTTGGTCAGACCTGGTCCAGAACATCAGGGACTCTGGTGCTTTTCCATCCTTTCTCTGCAACAGAACGACACAATTTATACTAGGAGACAGTGACGTTAACAGACATGGGACTGTGGGGTGGAAAATTCAGCAGCAGAGGAGAGGAACAAAACATTCATGATTTTTATAGCTTTTTTTGCTTTATTTCCTAAAGCAAACAGATAACTCCCCTAAACTTTCTAACTGGGATGGCCTTTCCAGTTTTACACACCATGGAGAAACCAGGGTGCCATCTTCTACTACAGACTTGCCCAAAACTCTTCCCTCTCTCTTTTTGGTAACGCTGCCTGGCTCCACTGCAAACCAGGTGAGAAACTGGGAATTCACAGCATGCGAGAAACACTTCCAAGCACCACCCTGCTGAAACCTTTTCTTTCCTTTTCCCAAGGCTGATTTCTCCTTCTCACTCTGGTAGGAGAGGCTGGTCCATGGAGTATGTAGCTAAATGTGAAAACACACTAGTAAGCAATAATAGATGTATCATGATCTGAAACAAGCATATTTACAGTCAAAGTAAATAAAATCACTAATTTGGGGGTGTTGAATATTTCTTCAAAGGCACACCAGACAAGCAGAAAGGTTCCTCTCTCTGCAGCCACCTCCAAGGGCAAAGCCAGCGCTGGGGAAAGGAAAGCACCCACAGGTTTTGAATGCCAACATGAATAAACACCGCAGTGTCAGGCATGGGCACATCACCAAATAAAGATCCTCCTCAAGACAAAAAGAGTGTAACATAGAGAAATTCTTGCTCCTAAAAATCAAAATACACTCTCAACTACTAGTTTTGTGAGAAATCTTCTGGCAGACTTTCTCAGGCATCATCAAAAGTTAATAGGAGTTGGGCACTTAATTCCCCTTTATGACTTTCAAAAAAGATGTGGCCAGCTACTTTTAATTTATTAGGGAGCAGATTTGTAAAGACTTTTATTAGAGAAGCAGTAAGGGGAGCTATTTTTCCATAAAATATATGTAAATATGATTTATGAAAGACACAAATCTTACTGAAATGAGGGTTAAATTGTTTCAAAACTTCATGTTCATAAAAGCTAGGTAAAAGTACATATTTCTTCAACATTTTTTTCTCTCATGCACTTTGGTATCTCTCCCAGGTAACTCAAAGGTGTATTCTCTGTATCCTGCTCACCTTACACTTGTAAGTACATCTTTACTGAAGGCACCTGCTATGAAATTACAAAAGGAAACGAGGCTGGAGCACATACTATTGCATAGTTACTGATCAGGCTGCTGCTTGAAGATTTAAAAAAAAACACCAGTCGAAATAAGGCTTGCAAACCTTAAAGAAGAACTTAGTCCAGAAACCACCAAATTGGTATACAACTATCATATGTAAGTGACTTCTGAATGATTTATTAATTTGCTAAATAAAATGCTTCCTATTAATAGCATTGCAGAAATAAATGTAATTTGGGATCTGTTAAGTGTAAAACAATTTACTTGAAATAGTCCTTTTCCAGATTTTTCCTTTTTTTTCCTCTAGACTGACATGACAGGAAACAGATGAAATTTTACTATTAAGATCAAAGAGACTGCAGAAAGAGAAGTTTGAAAAAGAGAAGAATGCCTTTCTCCCCCTGCACATTATGGTCAAAATGCCCATGAACTCTCTGACAGCTCTACACCAAAATCCAGCAAGAGACAAGGGTGAGCATCTCAGCTCAGGTATTCCAAGGGATTTCAGGCAAGTACCTAATCCCTCTGAAAGTCTCCATATAATAGCTTGGTCAAAGATTATCATTAAACCCCCTTGAACTCCTCCCAGGTTCCTTCAGTTGAATCCAACATTTACACTTTTAATTACACTGATTAGGAGGAAGGCAGATACATCTGTGAGATGGCTCATGTCTACTGGGCTTTGTTCTATGGATCTTATAGTACAAGTTCCAATAAACAACCAAGACTGTTCATAAGAATAAGAACTCAACACCCATTTTATCTCAAAAAAGCTCTGCTAAACAGCACTGCTCCTGGGAGTCAGATTTTGACTTGAGGGTTTAATACATACTGGCCACCCTCACATTCACTCTGTACGAGCTCTGAAATAATTAAACTGTGATGAACACTTTTGAAAAGCCACTTGAAAATTCACAGTAGAAAGTTTTCAATTGTCCAGTAAAGCAAACAAGAACATACCCATTACTTTTGCAGCCAGCACTTTGCTTTCAGGAGGATTTATTTTGCAGAAGACTGTGTGAGACTGTTCTCTGCACTTGCCATGCAGACGAGCTGCTGGATGTTTACACAGAAGGAATGGGGTCTCTCTAACAAAAAGCACTATGTGCTGTAGTAGCTCCATTAATCTCCCATCACAGTCTCCCATAAAGCTGTAAAATCTGAGCCCTAACAGTGCTCAGTGGAAGCAGAGCCTTTCCTCCTTCCAGGGAGCTCACCCTGTGAGGGACCAAGCTGTGCCTGTCTGCCTGGCTGCTGGAATTTGGCAGTGGCTGCTGGGGCTGGGGACACAGGGATGGACAATTCCCCTGGGTAAGTGGCTGTGCACACAGATCTGAGTGCAGCAGCTGAGCTGCTGTCCCCAGAGTACTTTTCACATGTATTCTCCTGTGTAAAACAAGGTTTGATCACCAACCTGAGGTGCTCACATCTGCAGTTTTTGCAGCAAAGCAGCTCCTTCAAACACAAGCAGAGTTGTATTAATAAAAAGGAAAAAAAAAAAAGGCTTTGGTGACTGATGACAGCAGAAGATGGAGCACTTTCTACCCATGACCTGGTATGTCTAAAGAAGATTTAAGAATATTTTTCTCACAATTGCTCAATGAGATATTTGGAACAGAGAAGAGGGGAAGGAGAAGGGGTGAAATGGCAACTGTCTGGTATGTCAGACATGACAGTCAAATGTTACCAGAACTCAATCCTGGAGAAATATGGACTTCACAGTAAAGGTTGCTTAAAACAAAAGCCCATTTATCTGAACATTGAAGACATTTAATCAATTTACATGAAGGATTTCAAAATTAGTCAGACTGTAATGAACTATGAAATACTGATTAATGAATTTTTGCAATGTTTGATTAGAAACTTAACATGTATGCTAGCACATTTTGCCATCACTGCATTTATAAGATAATATTTGTTTCTTGAAATTACCAGAGTATAAACAGTCCCTGGTTTATGGGGCTGAGCATGTTTACTATTGAGCAGGCATTTTATTTCCAAAGCTATCGGTGAGAATTCTTAACTTACTAAAATCTCTTTCTAAATTCAATAAATAAAAGGGTACTTTTATATTTGCTTCTCCTTTCTCTTTCTTGTGCTACACTGTTTACTACAACCTCTCAGATCTTCCTGACGGCACATTAAGCAATCTCTCATCAGCCATTTAGGATTGCTTTTCTCATCTCCTACTCAAAGTGAGAAAAAGGTCAAATTGTATTTAATAAATAACACTCAATATCATTTGTACAGAGTATATCTAGTACTTGTATGAAGTATATAGTGTCTAAAGTTTTGCAGAAATTCAGGCCATTGGCCAAAATCTTACTGGGAATTTTACTATTGATTTCATAGGGAATCAAGAACATGCAAGAGTAGCAAAATATATGCACCTCAAGACCATTTAATTCTATGGCCAAAATAGAGCTTCAAGAGGATATTATTAAAACATCCTGCTTTCATATCTGCAGTAACACAGAGGCAGCAATCCTGTTTAGACTCTTATAAGAGCATATGAAGAAATTAGTTGTATGCAAAACAGCCCCTTCTATGAAAATTAAAAAGTTGCTTCTGCATATTTGTCTTTATTATTGTCATTATCTCTTGTCTGATACCAATTAATGAGTTAGGCTGACTTCACGTTTTGCCATCACACAGCAAGTCCCCATTAAGGAGGAGACCCAGAGTCCCTGCCTCACTGTCATTTTTTGGCTAATTAGCCAAAGTGGTCAGCTCTGGGACTCCTAAATGCTAACAAGTGAGACATCAAGTAAGTTCTGGGTATTGTCTCAGTCCCCATTTTTTAAACCACAGATACTTCTGAAGACATCAATCACTCATTCCCCAGTCATTACTTTTTGAAGGACATTTTTATATCACATTAAAATTTACTCTCAAAATAAATTTATTTTACTTGAATCATACGTACCAGCTTCCAGGTAAATCATCTTCTGCACCCTTCTTAGTATTATTTTTTCTTATACTTTCTTAGAATAGTCATAATCTCATTAATTAGAGTCTCATAATCTGAGCAAGATAACAAAAAAGAAAAAAGCCTTCCTTTCCTGACAATATTATTCTAACTAAAAATTATAATTGGCAACAAAGTTAGCAAACCTAGAATTAGATCACATACATCAGGAGGTCATCAAGTGTAACAGAATGTCAGTGAATGATTTTTAAAAAGTATTAGTATAACAATCTGGTTTCATAATTGGTGAGCTGTAGCTTCTTTTTATTGCATGTAAAATGAAGAGATTCCTTCATCCACAGTGAAAAAGGGAAAATCATTCAGTTTGGGCTTTTTGGTTGCTAGTAGCAACAAATACTGGAATATTGCCATCTGGCCTCTTGTTTTAAATGAGATTTGAATAATCAATTTAATAGTGGATAGAGTACATACTTAAAGAAATAATCACTTGTCATATCTTAAGAAAACTTTGGTATAAAAAAATCCATTGTATGAATTAATGCAGAACACATAACAATCAAAAGAGATGAGGTAATTTTTATTTTCGTTACTGTTGCCTCAAAACCTCAAGTTTACAAGGTTTTAAGTCATCCCATCAAACATCTAATAATGAGGGGAAACAACTAAGAGCAATTGGTTTGTTACAGGCACTCCAACCCAGTAACTACCAGAGGGATTAAACCATATAGAATGGCATTTTGAACTCACTTGTAAATCCTCTGGTGTCCACAATAAGTGGAACAAAATTAAACACAGCAGAGACAAAAACACTAAATAAGTAGAATATTCATGTTACTATTTCTGCTTCAGACAAGATGAAATAAGAGTTCAGAGCATAGGAGTCCTAAAGTTACAAGTGTTTTCTTCATTTATAGGATGTTTAAATAGCTGGCAAAGCATTCCCACACACTGTGGTGAGACCAGGAACAGGTTCTGGGTGTTGATTCTGTCCTGGAAATCCTGGACTCACAATGACACTTCTTTCTGAATTTGAATATCAAACTACCATCATAGGAGAAATAAATAGAATTCAGATGCTTGACCATGGCAAATTAGGAAAAGACACCAGTATGGAATAAATAAGATAAACCTTAATCACAGATTATACCAATGTTGATTTTGACTGGAAATCAAGGTACCTGTTTTCAACTAACTTTGTATGAGTTAGCTCATCCCTTTAATGAGAAATTATTCTCTTGAAAAGCCTCACCCTTGAACTGTGCATTTACTGTAATAAATGCGATTTGTGCATAGAAGCACTTCCTTAGCAGTAAACAGAGACTGGCTCCATTTACACCTCTTTAGGAGAGAAAGTGCCAGGCTGGCACCACCTTCCCTCCTCAAGTACCACAGACTTCCAGGTACAAACACAAAAAATGCCTGGGTACGAGGTTCAGTCTGGGATTTGGTCAATTTTATAGAGTTTGGGGCTTGTAATAAAAGAGGCCTCACATTACACAATGGTGCCACCACCATCAGCATTGCAGCTCTGCCCTCACTGGTGACCTGCCAGCTGACACCAGCAGTGCCACCCCAGTGACAGGGACGGGCTCTGCATCCAGCAGGGCTCCCCAGACTGGAGGGGGCATTTACCACTTCCATGACCTGTGCACTAATTGTGACTTTCTCCCACAAATGGAGAGTACATGTCGATAATGAGTGATGCCAACATTATAATGTAAATGTATTTATGTAATCTGAGCCACTGTACGGTGATACATATTTTTAATTAATGAAAATATAGAAGTGTCAGGTGGTCAGAAAATAATACAAGCTTTGCAGATGAGCTCTTTATCTCGGTCAGGTAGGTCCACAAGTTGCAGTTTCACAGGGAGTGAATCACAAGGGGAAACTGGGAGAAATTTTTAAACCTTTATTTCAACACTTATTACTGTTTACAGCAGTTCCTTGTGACCATTTATCTCTGACATTTATAAAACACTAATCACCATGGAAATGCCTAGTATATATTCCCATCAAGAAAGACAGAAAGTCACTGTCTCCTTTATTGTGCCTTTTACCAGAGAACTAATATCTGTAGGTGGCTTTTCCATGCAATATTCTATTTTAATATAAACTTCTTCCAGGAGCTAAACATATTTTAAAACCCTTAAAATATGGAAAAGGACAGACTGTTAATTAACTTCCCCTAACTTGCTTTTAAATCATGGGAGGAAAAAAAGAGCTGATAATGGTCTTTCAGCAATCAAAAGAAGAAGTAATTTTCAACCAGGAAACATAGGAGAAACCACTCTGCCAAGGAACTTGACAAAAAATTCTTGCTCACCCAGAAAAGCTTACAACATATAAATCCATAAGCTCCTAAGGAAAACAGACAGTAAATTTTAAACTTAAGACATCTCATACTACTGAATTAAATAAAGTTTTCCAACAGAGGGAAATACAGTGTCTCGACAATTCTCAAAAATCTTGACAAGAATAACACAGTTTATTAAAGAAAGAAAAAAAAATTAGAAGGTATCCAACAAAAGAGCATATGATTTCTAGATTATATCTGGGCTGGGAAGTACATGAAAGCTCACAAAGTGGGCTGCTGCAGAGCCAGGAATCCAGGACTATCTAACTCCAAGTTTATCATCCCTCAGCCACCTGGGTCTTGTTCTCAAGGCCGGTAACTCTGCCACACAGATTGTCACAGGAAGGAATTCTCTAGAAGAGCAGGCAGCATTTTCCCTCATCGTATGGGACAGATATCAATCAGAATAAAACCAAACACTAAAGATAAATCCTCAAAGAGTAAGAAAGAGCTCTGTCTGTGTGACTGCAGTGCTGGTGCTCGGTGCCAGGCTGAGGTGCAGCAGTGAGCGCGGGGTTCTGGGCTGAGCTTCACCAGGCACAGCAGCTCCTCATGCACCAGCTGCTGATCACTGTCAAGCCTTCTTTTGAAAAATGCCACTTTCAATCTTCCATTGAAAAAAAGTGTTCAAATAAAATGAAATACTATCCATTTCTTAAGAAAGTTGGTTTTCTTTCCTATTGCTGAAGTTTGTATCTTTAAGTTACTAGCATTTAAGAAGGTACTCAAAAATAATTTCTATGAGGTCATAAAGCCCTTTCATAGACAAATCACCTCAAAGAAAATACTTTTTTTTCTCTTTTTCTTCATTTTAGCAAGACAACAGGCATAACATTACAGTCAGAGAGAAAAGCTGTCCTTATTCTCTGACAATCATAACATTAGCAAGCCAGATGTTGCTTTCACCTGCACCTAGAGCAATCTCTTTCTACCTCATTTAATAAAACCACAATTGGAATTGTGGCTCAGAAAGTGCTGGGAAAATACAAAAATACAAAACAGATGTGCAAGGACAGTTATAGGTATATGGACACTGTAAAACTCTTGATTTCATAAGTCTTCTTGTGATCTGCAAGCTTATCATGCTATTTAAAGCCATGCACCATTCTCAGTAATGTTTTACTCCCAAAATTCCTACAAACACAGTTCACCAGAAACATGTTCTTACAAAGTGTTCTGAAATTCTTTCCCTAAATTTAACAGAATGAGTTATTTTTCACTAGAGAGAACTTCACTGAAATCTTCAGAGAATTAATAGAACATGAGATTATCAACACTGAAATCATCATTCATGGGAAAGTATCTGCACGGTAAACTGTAGTAAGGAGAGAAGAGTCAAAAAAAAGTAAATCTTAGGATATTCCTAGCAACATAACTCCTCAAAGATGAGGGCCTGAGGGCTGACCCTGCATGCCTGAAAAACACCCAGTGATGCCTCTTTGCACGGTACTTAGAAAAGGAAAGTACGTAGAAAGAAAAGGATCCTCAAAATCCATCCTGCATAATGGAGAGATGCTCAACACAGCAAATACAAAGCATTGCAGAAAAGTTGTAGTGATACAGAAATTTTGACCAATTAGGAATGCTCTGGAGCTTTGACTAGCTCGATTTCAAAGGAGCAGGTTTATGAAACACTCAGCTCACCAGAGCTGGTCCACGCGATGCCATCACATAGGACAGGGCTGGGCATGTTCCAACAAGCAAAAGTGCAAGGCTTTTTTCAAAACAAAGACCTTACTTTTACATCTTTTTTTTTTTCCCCCTTTTGGCACCCTTGTCATTTTGTTAACTTGAATGACAAACTTTACTAAAAATTTGCTATTCAATCTAGTAATTTGCTCAGCATGTTTCCTGGTGCACATTCAAATGGCCCAGAGACGTTGTTACAGAGTATAGGACTCTGCATGGCAAATGCTGAGTGACTCAGATTTTTAAAAAGGAACCTGGAAAACATCCCATGCAATGCATCTGCTCATCTACCATAAAATTCTGAGGCTAAGGTTTCCTAAGTAGGAGGGAAATATGATTATGTACTTGGCATCAATATGAACTATACCACATTCATTTTCTTCTGTGGAAAAACAGAGGGAGATGTGACCCTTCTGATTCTCCCACATAACTCTATAAACTACAAAATATATGGCTTGTTCTAACAGGACAAGGTCTGTAAAACTCCATGTGAGCTGTTACTGATCCAGAGGCCATGCTGCTTGTGTCTGAAACATGGGACATAAGCACATGGAATTAAAACTCATGGGAAACAGGCCTGAACAAATGGTATGCAAGAAGGAATGCAGAGTGTGAATGCAAGCAGGGAATACAGGCTGCAAGCTGAAGGGAAGGTGGAGTGAGAGTTTAAAAAAAAAATAAATAAATAAACCAGGCAAGGAAGGCTCACCTTTTCTTTCTGAAGTTCCATCTTTGCATTAATCACTGACAAGTCAGTGGAAGTCTGAGGTGTTTCCAGATGTTTACATTATGGCTTTTTGTAACAGTCCCATGGGCTTATCTTGGCACACCTTGATAGCACAAGTTCTAAGCCTGCAAGAAAACAGAGATGTACCTTCATGGATTTCTCCCAGCAAGCATGGTCCATAACTTCTTTCTGAAATATAAGAAGGAAACACCCAGGAAGCATTTTTACTCTCTTCAGTGAAGATGGACAAAATTTTGGGGCATGAAGGCCATTTTCTCAGGTTCTCATTTGTTAATGACAGCATTCTCCTGCATTACATTACTTAAAATATTAAATTCACTGTTATTAACCTCCTATACATTTTTTTCGAGATACAAGGTAGACCAAGATACTGTGCCCATCCTGAAAGGTGGCAGTTTGTGACAAAGAAGAATCTGATGTGTTTCCTCTCAGTTTACCGTCCAAGGACTTCAAACAGCTGGTTTGGGACGTTTTGTGGGTGGGTGGCAGAGGAAGGCTGTGTGACTGCCCTGTTCCAAATCTTTATGTGCTCAGAAGCAAGGCAGGAACTTGTCCTGCCCTTGGAGAGCTGAACTGCAGCCCTGCCAGCCCACGGGAGCAACAGCCAGAACAGGACACTGGGGACAGATTACAGCAGAAGCCAGACTGAAAATTTCCAGAAGAACAGAAAGTGTCTGGCAACATCATGGATCCAACCTGAGGAGCTGAGTAAAAAAGAAATTTTCTAGAAATCAGAGAGTCTCTGAAGTTTGGTGTACTCCAGAAGCCACTAAGCCAATGGACTAAAAAGCAAAATAGGAAGACTATCTCTTCTCTAGCCTCTGGCAGGCAGGTGTAATTTATTTTAATCCCATTTTGTGGAGGATTTCCCTCATTCAGCAGTTCTGTTTGTGCCTTGTTACAGAGTTAGTTTGCTTCACATTAATATTAGAGTATTTTGATTAATATATCTTTAAAAATGGGAAGCATTTTGGCTTGCTGATTTTAAAGGAAAGAGCAGGGGCAGATCCTCCTCTGGTAGTCCCATATTCTAGTTCACACTGGTTCTGCTGATAAAACCCAGTAATTAAATACAGCAGCTGGGTCAAACAGAGCTGCTGAATGAGGGAAATAGATACTATACTATATATATTATACTATAGTAACAGTGGAAGTATGGATCCAACACCTAACATGAAGCAGCAGTGTTTTAAGTCTGTCATGAACCAAAGTGCACAGAACAGGTCCTGAGTTTTCCATGACCAAAAATACTGTTTGGGACCTCAGAACAGAAGCATAAATTCAGAAGCACTGAGACAGAGCTGTGCATGCCCAGATAATCCCTGGTCCATGCCAGAATCACTGGTCCAGCAGCCTTCTCTTGAGGTATGTTTTCATAGAAATAGCAATATATATCTGGGAAGAACTAATAAGCTAACAAAATAGTTTCTTCCAATTATTTTACTTGTTTAATGTGTCAGTCAGCAAACAGGACACAAGATGATGAAAGAAAATCCACTACACTGGAGGTGCAAGTCTTTTTTAGGATAATGGAATAACTAGAAGTCTCTGGCAAACTAATATTTTCTCTCTACAATAGTCACTATCCAAAATGATGGATTATGATTTCCAAGAAACAGCAAACATTAGGGCTTAATTCCTTTAGAAGCAGCAGAAGTCGAGAGCACATGAGAGATGGCTGAATTTGAGTAGTGAGGGTCAGGCAGTCTATTAATAAGGAGTAGGAGAAGCTTTAAAGTTTCAAGCATGCACAAATGTGCTTCTAGTGACAGGACAGGTTGAAACGCTCACAGGAGCCACAACGGGGAAATGAGGAATATACTGCAGATGGAATTAGTACCTATTTGTATCCTAAATGCAATATGCAGAATACTTTTATAAGAAAAGTATTATGACACAGTAATTTGGCCATGAGAGGGTAATTGACTTAAGATATTCTGATAAAGATCGATTGCTGGGGTTTGGAGTTATGACACCAACAAAGTTACAATGACATTAGCACAAAGAGAGAGACACAAATCCATTATAAAGATACAATCAAATATTCAAAAAAGCCTGGCATGCTCATTACTTATTCATGCTAATACAAGTATATTAAGAAATCTAAACAGTGTTAGCATTCAATCACTCACAAACCAAATGAGGTTTTGCATTTATCAGCCACCAGTCATCAAGAATGTAACATTAGCTGTATAAAGGTGGTAATATGACATAACTGGAGATATTTATATCAGCCTACACAGACTGAGAGATACAGTAGGATTTATTAAAGTGAGTAATGCCTTCACATTCAGCACAGCAATAAAAGAAATAGCTGTGCAGAAGTCATTTCCCCAGACAATAAGATTTACCTTTGCAATCACTTAAAGAAGTTGTATATGCTTTCAAGGGTCTGAAACAATCTTCTCACCATTAATAAACAATTTGGAGCTTAAGTTTGCAAACACAGAATAGAGTGCTGAAATTCTTAGAATCTACCCCAAAAACCAAGAGAGCAGTCAGGGTATCTTTCTAGCTGGGATACAGCACTTTTTCTCCTTAGGCTGGTGCAAAGAACACCAAGGTTAATTTAGGCTCAAATGGATGCATAGGTTTAATAAAACTCCCTCCATTTTGCACTTGAATGTCAAATGGTTTCATCACCCGCTGGCTCCAACATCTACAACTTTACCAGTTGTCCATTTCAACACATTCCGCTGCACAAAATGCATTTGCTTTCCTCATCAGGAGTTCAACCATTAATGCTTTTAGGTTGGATGAGAAGGAGAAATCAAACTCTGATCACCAACACAACAACATCCAAGCAATTCCAGAGCTAACCAAAAAGCTAAAGGTTGCAATGTGGTGCATGACCCAGCTCCTAGTGTGAGGACACGGTGCATCTGCAGGGGATGTTTACACTTGCTCTACAGCAGCACTTGAGCAAGGCATTGCTCTGGTTTGATGCTGATGACATGCCATTTATAAACTGTGACTGATAAACCTAATGCCTCTGAAATCAGATAAAACTTTGATAAATGACTTCTTAGTGAGCAGGCTGCAATAGCCACTTCTGTCCACGTTCAGCCACCCTGCTGCAATCAGCACCATTTTGTTTAATCAAGGGTTCAGACAACAACATATTTGAAAGCTATCACACCATTAAGAGATGTGGAGATAATGTATCCTTCAGGAAAAGAGTAAGACAGAAAACTACAAAAACTAAACTCTTTCTGTAACAGTTTTATAGCACAAGTACTTGCTAGGAAAACCCACGGAATTTAAAGATGACTTTTCTTAAGAGGGCTTTTCCCACATTCTGTAGTGACAAGACTTGAGAGAGACTCTGTAGCAGAATCAAACATACATGGTAACAGTCATTTTCTCCTTCACAGGTAAATAAAAAGACCACTGATGCATTAACAAAAAGAACATATTATGCAAGAGTAGCTTAAATACCAAAATGATAAAAGAAGCCCCAGAACTACAGCAGTATAGGGAAAAATAGAATATTACAGACAATGCAAAATAAAATTGTGCCAAGGCTGCCAAAGCTGTGCCACTTCTTTTCTACAGCTTCCATAAAAATACAATATGGATTTATGGTGATGTCAGAAAGCAGGAGGTGCAGAGGATCAAGTGGAGACTGATCTGTTTATACCCTGAGCACATCAGCCTGCTCGGCAGAATAAGCTAACAATTCATAGATCCCAAACACTGCCTGTTTACACCTTCCCTCTGGATTGTGTACACAGGGCACGTGTGGCTGAGTGCAGAAGGATAATATTGTCCATTTGATCTTCACCCAGTGGGACCAAATTTCCAGATTAGCATGTGATTTCTGAAACAGATGGGTAGCATTGTGTTTGTTACTTTCTGAGGCTGGTTAGCAGCCATGTGAGGTAAAGTATTTCATTTTAAGCCGAAAGATTATTCATATGTCATGTTTTTTAATTTAACTCTGATCCTGAACAAGAGAGCAAAACAGAGTTACAAGGCTTCCAGAGCTGCCAAAGCCAGAAGACAAATAAACAATTAAGAAGGGGGTGTGTCAGCAATTACTTATCAAACATATAGCTCTCAATTATTCGAGGAAACCAGTTTACATCTCCAAGCACAGAACACATATATGTTTTCCATGTTTTGGAAGGAAATAGCTTGACCAGATTCAGTGAAGGAGGAGGCTGCTAAGCTAAGAAGTAGCAGTATCCAGTAGCACTAATGAAATAATCTAGTGCAAGCACTGCTTTAGTAGTGATTTTCTTACAACCAGGAGACATAAGGAAAAGCATGTTTTTAAAGAAGGTGAAGGATAGGATGAGGATTTTAATGAATGGTGACAAAATCCCATTTTTCAGCCTTTAACATCCTCTGTGAGAAGAGGGCAGAAGGACTAACAGTGAACTGTGAAGCAACTGGACTGTGCAGCAAATATTCACAATTAAAATCAAAATCATGATAATCAGAGTTCCCAGGTAAGGCAAGTTATTGAAGCCAGACACACCCCTAGTCTGGCTTTCTCTTCACCTATGATAAAAACCAGAATAATGTCAAATCACCGGGTGCAACTCGTATCATCCTCAAAGACAACCTCTGCTTTGTCTTTGGAAATTAAGCAGGAAGCAGAATTCTCCAGATAAAGAAGATTTGGGTTGATCTAAATGAGCAACTTTCACAAATGTTGTCACAACAAATGACAAATTGAAAACTTCTCCAAAATGCAGGTGCATAACTAAATCCTGCTATTGAATGAAATAATTGGGACCAAGGTAACACAGGCAACATCACTCCAGTCACTGCCTCCCTGCCTGGTGACCATTAATCTTTCTTTGCCCAGTTTCCACTTCCTCTTGGAAAGAGAACAAAATGATAAAGAGATAAATCTACCCAGTACAGCACACAAAATAATACACTGCTTCCTAATTTAACCCTTCACTTATTGTTTTATGTTTTTCAGTATTTCCATAGTACTGCAAATATAAATGGTTAAGGTATTAAGTGACTAAACAGCTGGTTCAGAGTGGTAATTTTAAGTAGACATTTCACCTTATTCTGATATTTACTCTTAGAGAACCATTAACACCCACCCTGAAACCACTGGGACAGCCCCAGCACTGATCTCCACAGATGCGGTAGATAAGGATTTGACATTAGGGCTCCATGAAGTTCTGAGGGAAGAGTTCAGACTACTGCCTACCAACAAGAGCTTTAGTTAATGAGTGGCTATGTACATTAGAATTTGGTAACTGAGCCAGACATGCTTGAGTTGCTTCTAAAACTCAATCTGAGTTTTTGTTTCACACTTGTCAAAGAAAGAATAGGAAAGAGTAGAAGGCAATGGAAGCAATAAAATCAGCTAGAGAACAATATTTAATGCCAATTTTTTTCCCCTAAGAAACTGTAGAGTGAAATATGAGATTTCTTCTCTCCTAAAGACTTCTTGACCTAAGATTTCAGCCTCAGCTAAACAGATCTGCTTTAGTACAGCACACGTTGTCCTGGATGTACATCCAAGGGAAGCAGTTTGCACAGGAAAGTGTGAGCCAGCAGTGCTGGAAGCATAAAGAGAGGAGGCATGAACTACTGTTCTGTCTTGTTCAAGAAATTCAGGCCTGAATCATCCTGGTAAAGGAAAAGAAGTCAGGGACAGGATAAACTCTCCTTCAGCTTTGACTTCATCATGTGATCTCTTATAAAATAATGATTTAACTTGAAACTTTTTGAATTCTCCAGACATATTCAGGATGGGGAGGGAGGGTAGGTGGGGATGGGACATACTGAAGTTCTGCTTTGTACCAGAGCTCCATAAGCCTTTCTGGTCTGGGTTCATGAGATGTCTCAATATTGATAGCCATGAGTCATCACAGCTTTACTTTGAATTCTGAAAAACTATAAATCATGGGAAAGCCATGATCTCCACCCAAAGAAATTAATCTTTCTTATCATCCTATCTGCTTTCTTCTGTAATCTGCAAACTTTCCTTTTAAAATTCCTCTCTTCTATTAATTTCTCTCATGAATCCTACCTGACACCTCTCTTTCTCAAATCTGCTCATAAAAGGACAGTTCTCCTTCATGCAGTTGCTCTGAAGACCTTATAGTAGTACTTAGAACTTAGTAGTTCTTATTTCAACACAAAAACTTCTGGTTGGACTCTTACATCCAAATGAGTATTTCTCACCAGAATCTGTAGGCTTAATGTAACATGATCAGGAGAATAAAGTCATTAAAACTCACATGTCTAGAACTATGCAAAGAAAATATGATTAAAAGGAAATAAAGGGACTAAAAGGTGACTGGATATTTCTGAGTATGTTCTTTGCTCTTATCCTATCTCCTGACACAGTACAGAAAATTTGGGGAACAACCCAGATTTAATATAAATCAACTCATCAAGAAGCCAGAGTGTATGACTGCAAGAGATCTGTTCTGTACAGAACTGGCTTTTCCTGGAGAGGAAAGCCAAGATGGAACTGGCAAAAGTTTAACATGACACATTCTGTCAACTGTTAATTTGATTTCATAATTCAAAAGGGTATTAAGCCCTTTTTAAAGACACAGGACCATCTTAGCTGAGTGTCAGATATGCTCCATCTAGAGTTACTGAAAAGATGTCTATCAGTGCTAGTGATACTCCAAGGTACATCCTGAGTGCCCACAACAGCTGAGAAAACTGGGAGCAATACAATATTGCTTGGTAGTACAAGCAGCACAGAGGAGCACACGAATTCAGAAACATGCAATAATTCAACTAATGTTAATGAAATCCTGAGACAGACTAGGGAAGCTTAAGATGTAGAACATGCATTATCCAAGTTCAAAAGAATAAATACTAAAATGTCTGAAATTTGGGGAAGCAAATTTTCTGCCTAAAGGAACCAGCTTTTGATTAAGCAATTGACTTTTGTAGTAAATAACATTAAAATAGAGCACTTGAATTTCACCAATATTATAAAATTAAAGTACAAAACCACTAACTGCCATGGACAAATGTTTGCCATTATATTTAAAGAGAATAAGGGGTGGGTTCTGTGGGAATTTGACATTTATCATTCAAGTGAGGAGAGATCCTGTGAATCTCAAATAACACAGCTAAGAGCAAGTTAAGTGACTTTTTTTCTCTCACAGATGGAATAATGCTACATCTTCCTACAGCCCATCCTGTATTCTGTTTCAGCTGTGTAATGACATGCAGAGGTTTCAGGAGAAATGTGGAAAGCAGAAAACCTGCTGTCCTCCTGAAATCCTCACAGCAGACACCCAGTAAACCTGCAGAGTGGAGTGTCACTTACTCCCAGCTGACTCACACATCTTATGGCCAAAATAAAGGAGTTTTTCCATCTTCTCCACACAGACACACAGGCTCCCAGTGTTTTACCGTACAATGCTGCCTGTCTCGAGTTCAGATTTCAATATTTTCATAAAATATGACTTAAGTGCTCTCATATTTCAGGAATAACTTCCAACTGAAACTAACCTATGGTTGTCAAAATACGTAAAGGAAGTATCCTTTTTTAGTAATACAATAAACATTTCACTAGAGATCTGCTCGTTCTTAATTTACAAAGTTATTCAGCCTCTAGATAATTCAGTTGAATGCACATACCTTCTACCCTTTAAGAAAATTTAACACACAAACCATAGTGCCCCCGTTATTTCAGCCTCTGAAAATGCTTTTGCACCTACCTACAGCAAGTCCTGTTCTTCTCCTATACAAGATTGCAAAAGAATAAAAGTGTCACCTACTATAAGCAATGAAAGAAGACAGGTATCATTTAAATTTCCCTTCACACTTCTTAACTGTAAAGACATAGGATTGATCCAAATTTTTCTGAGCCTTGTCACTGCAAAGTTTCTAGCTCAGTAGTAATTTTTTCCTTGACCTTTATCATTCATACCATCATACAACCTGACCTCAATCTTGTATCAATATTCATACAGGGGATTATCAGGGATACTTTAACAAAGAACCACCATTTTCAGGCTTCTGTCCTTTGACAGAAACTTCTCCCCCTTGATTCCTGAAGATACATAAAAATTCCTTCATACCACATATATGCAAAGATGATCAACTAAAAATAAACAGAAAATTAGAAGATTGCTCAGGGATTACTTACTTTAGCTCCTTGGGCTTTTTCATTCTCAGGCCTGACCATGCCCAAGAGAGTCACTGCAAAGGAGCAGTGTTGTGAAAACTGAAAATCATAACACAAGACTGGTAGAAAATTCAAGTTCTGGAGTCACTAGAGCTGTTCAAAAGATTCCTATCAAGACTGAGTAGAAATAAGTGGGTTTTGTGTGGTTCTACTGGTGTCTTAGAGCTGTCACTGAAAACAAAAACTAAAGTCAAAGGCTACTGAAAAAGATAAGGGGTTTTTAATAGCTTAAGAAAAACAATATCCTCTTCCACTTTGCTTTGAATTGTTGCCTCATTTGGATGTTAATTTTCACAAGCTTAGAAAGAAACACCATTGTCATCATGCAAAAGTGCATCCATCCACTGGAAGCACCAGGCCCTTCTTCCTGGATGGAACACTCAGGAGAGAAGCACTCTTGACTAGAGCCAAACACCTGCATACCTACACAGATCCACCTGTCACTCAAAAAATTTAAAAGAATTAGATAGGATGATTCAAAGGAAGAGACAAGATGAAGCTATACAAATACCTCTGACAAGTTCTAGACCCAGCTAAGGAAAAAACGTACAAAAAGCATTCAAAAGTGACCTTTTCTAGTCAGCTGAATGCATTCAAAATATTCATTGCTTGTAAAATACTGGCTTTCAATTTTCCTTTTTTTTTTTTTTAATAATTCAAGCAATTAGGAAGGATTTTCAATAAAAATCTATGTTTGTTGTTGAGTATTACCTCAGTAATACCTCAACTACTACAGCTTCCTGCAAATCATTAATCAACTAAGTTGGCACAATTAGTTGGTCTGCTATTCAACATAACCTGTAAAAATTTCTTATTTAATGGTAAAAAGCAGATTAGAATTGAAACTAAGCCTTTTTATTTATAGAAAATCCAAGGTACAAACTTTTAACAGGTTTATTTAAAAAACAATTTAATAGCTAAATGATCTATGTTTTACCTGAACATGCATTCTCATTAAAAGCAAAGTAAATATCTCTGAATACAGACACATTCTATGCCATTCTCTTTATTACTTAATTTCCCAGATATCTCAGCATGATCTGAATAAATTATGCTGACAATACAACAATATAAATGATAAATCAACAGCACAATTTTAGTGATATATAGCATGAAAAGTAAATAATAACCAGCACTGCTAATTGGCTGGCTACCTGGTAACAAATCAGTGAGCAAGCAACTCCACTGGAAATGCTTCAGCTGTGCACCACCCTAATCACTAAGCATTTCTAGCTATTCTAAGTTGTTTCTGCTGGTTTTTATACAAAACTGTACTGTAGCATTTAAAAAATGCCAGAAATAAAAAAACAAAAACAAACAAAAAAAAAACCCACCAAACTTGCACATTGACAACATCTGGATGTTATGAACCCACTCCTACTACATTGTGTGGCACAAGCATTCATCAAATCAGAATGTGTTTTACTTGAAAAGTTGAAATAGGACATTTAGAGACTGAAGTTATCTACCAGAAGAGTCTGTAGTCTTTCCTTTGGGACTTTGTTTATTTTCCCAAGACAAAAGAGAAATTTCTAAGTGCAAATCCTACTTTCCATCAAAGGCTAAAGATTCCCTGAGCTCTGACGGGGAGAAGGGAAACCTCCTCCAGGACTAGACTTCCCCACAGCTCCTCAGCTCTGGAGAGCAGGAGGGCAGAGCCAGCCTGTGACACTTGGGGACTCTGAGCAGCCTGGCTCCCTCCCCTCTAAAGTGCACCCCCATGACAGCCCCAGGCGCTGGAGGGAGGAGTTACACAAACCTAATTCAGCATCCCACCCCATTGCCTGTAACAAACAGGTTCCAGGATTTGTAGGGAAAAAAAAAAAACAAAACCAAACCAACAACAAAATCATCAGTATCCCAAAGGGAGACAGAAAATGTTGTCAAATGATAAGAATTAGCTTGTGCTTTCCTACTTTATTTCACTGCATCTCTGAGACCTGCCTTATAAACATGGATGTCCAAGTTTTGTTTTCTAATCCTGTCACACTTTTCACTCCAAAGACTTCTTTCAGCTCTATGTCCTATCCTGCATACCATTGAAACCTCCTCCTTATCAATTTCCAATTTGTTGGCACACTTCTCTGTTTGCAGTATGGGACAAAGCCAAGAAAGAAATCAGATTTACCTTGTGTAAATCATTCCTTTCCTACTAAACCTTATCTTCTCAAAACCTTGCTTATCTTCTCATTCACTTAACATAAGCCCCCCTATTTTTACTCTTTGCACATAAAATTCTCTATGCTTCTGGACACTTTTTATTACTATTGCTTTACTCTTTCTGTTTCTGATGTAAATTTTCAAGCAGAAAGGTATGAATTCAGCAGTGTATTCAAGGCAAGAGGATATCACTGATAGGTATCATAATATTTGCAGTATTATTTTCCAAGCCATTCTTTATTCACCCAACCATTTTGCTGGCTGCTCAGACCACCGCTGTGAGCTGAGCAGCCTTTTCTATTGAGCTGTCTGCAGTAATGATGATCATGGGGAAACTCTATCCCCACTGAAAGAAAAGGCAAAACTCCCAGAGACTTCAGTAGGATCTGAATTTCACTGAAGTTCTTTCTATCAAGTCATTGTAGCTAATTTAGAATTCAATCAACAGTTATGAATACTGCAAATAATTCTGTAAAATTTACATTGCAGGAAATTTGTCAAAACTAAATTTGGATTTCTGCTCCCTAATTGCCTAAATCAGTTACATCTCCCAAATTCCTCAGAGGCTGCTATGAACTTGACTAAGCAAAAATTGTTGTCATGTATATTTTTTCCTTTTATTTTGCATTCCATACACACCTTCACTTGAGTATTTACAATGCAAATAAATCCAATAAATATACTGACTACATCACTGTTAATCCTGGGTGGGAGCTCTGTTAACTTGTACCAGTGCTCAACACTGACCATTCTCTTTCCAAGGGTCCACATGCATTTCCTTAAGCTGTTTTTTTTTTTATTTTTTTCACTAACTGCCCTTTCCTCAGCAAATACAAATATTTCTAGTAGCCTGAGAGGTGTCATTTATGATGATTTCCCCATTCTTACTACATGTGTCCTTTTGTAAGTATTTTTAAACTGCTACTATTGTTGCTAGTGTTTTAAATCCAGATATCTTTTCCCCTGTTTCTGGCGAACCTAAATTCACAAACCGATGAAGATTTTCTGTTCCAGAATGGAACAGAGAACAAAAGCTAAACTGACAGCTAGAAAAGTGGAAGTTGGAGTCCCCACTGCATATCTACCGTTTACAATGCTGCTCTATGGCTCAGTCCCATACAGTGTATTTAAGGTAATTTGAAAATACCGTGCACATGCAGAAGTCTCTGCTATCTGCTGCTATCCAACCATCAGTTTAAGAATTAAGCAATGTAGGAGCAGAACACAATCTCTGTTCCAAACCCTTAAAAACAAGTGCAAACTTTGGTAGCATTATCAACAGCATTTCTTGATGGCACATGATGAAGGTTTACACTGAGACAGCCCCATTAGTGTGGGCCTCATTCAGGGCAGGAATTGCTTTTGGATGGTTCTGCACAGTATCACATCAAAGGTACCAACTTGGTAGCAAATAATCCGGGATTTTCCCCATGCACTAGGCAGGAAATCTGCATGTTGGTGTGTGCCTGAGTAAACAGGGAGCTGAGAGCCCTTAGGGGAACTAGCTCAGATATTCAGCATGGATCTTCCTCAGTCCTATCATCCTATGGGGCTCTTAATTTCTTGAGTCTTCAATTTAATAAATCCACTAAAATTAACAAATCAGCAATTAATAAGGAATTAATATGGTTCAGGCATGTTTAAAGTTAAATAAGCACTTAAGTGTTTTACTAAGCAGGAGTTTGACAATATGTACTACTTCATTTCCTCTAGGTCATGCTCTTGGTTTCAAATTGCTGAGGTGGCACTGGGACCCAAACTCAAATTCTGACCAGCCACAAATTCAGGATGAAACAAGTCTTTGGTGTTTAAAACATCCTTTGCTGTGACAGTAACTCAGCAAGACAGCTGGGTCCCTGGTAGTGATAAGAACCTATCTAGTGAGGCAGCAATAATACAGATATCATGAAACACGATGCAATTTTTTTCTAAAAAACATAAAACCTAATCAAATTAATAATAATAATAAAACCCTAAGCAAGAAAAAAAATAAAAAACATGCAGAGAAGTAAAAAATTTTTTCTTCATGCACCTAATGTACTGTGGCATCATAATTTTTTCTATAAAACACAAAATATAGGTGCAGTGCTATTTCTTTCACTTCCTTTTCCAGAGGAGAATGAAGTGTGGATTTGAGACCAGAGGGAAGTTAAGTCACTGTAAGTGGGGGATGCAGAAACAGCTGTTGCCTTCTCCTCTGCACAGTGGTGAAGTTCTCACACACCTCTGCTTTCCCAGGGACATCTCCTTGCTTGAAGGCGTGCAAATATTCAGGAATGCGCACAATATCTAGAAGCATATATGTTCTATGGTTTCAATGACAACAAGTTCAATCTTGTTTAAAATTTTTAATTGAAGCAAAAATGCTTTCATTTGGCATATGCTGGCAGCAAATAAAATGATCCTGACGAATGGCATAAAAGTATTAATTATGCTTTGTTCGCTCTATTCTTACTACATTGCTTGTGTGGTTAAAAATTAACTCTATGATCTTATTTAAAACAATACATGTGTCATTTCAGACATTCCTAAAAAGGATGCTTAGTAATAATAAATAGGTGTGCTTGTCAAGAGAAATTTGCTAACAAAGTGAATTGAAGCATCTTAGATAAAAGAAAGCAACTACAAATTACGGTAAGATAATATTTTGTTTTATTTTTTAAAGATTCTCCTGGTTTTATTCATTGATGAATTTTAGATATGCAGATAAAGACAATAAATGTTTCATGATTATTATGAGCATTCCAGAATCCCCAGGCAACCCTAAATATTTCAATGTCTGGGAGAAGTGTCAGATTCTATCATACCATATCCATTGTAAATACTAATAATATTGATAAGAATAACCTAAATGCTTTTAAAGTAAAACTGTCAAAGGTATTTTTAACACAGTTAAGCACACATCAGCATTTACTTGGAGGCTGACAGAGCACTGGAACAGCTGCTCAGGGAGTTAGGGGAGGTCCCCTCTCTGGAGATGTCGCCGGCCCACCTGGACATGGTCCTGTGTCACCTGCTCCAGGTGATCCTGCCTTGGCAGGGGGATGGACTCAATGATCTTCAGAGATCCCTTCCAGCCACAACCATCCTCTGATTCCCAACCCCAGGTGCAACAAAACAAACAGGACTTGGAAAGTCAAATTTGTAGCATACCTGCATTTTTCATGCATATGTATCTTTACACAAATAAATGTGCACATAACTTAGGTTAAGTGTACAGTCACCCACTATAAGTGATACAAATGCAAACTTCTACGGTTTCAAGTAAAAACATTGCCTTCACAGCCTCAAAAAGCTGTTTTTAATATCTGGCCTTTTGAACTCACCTCTCTGCAGCAATGTCAATGAAGTTCTCCATGAGTGCACATATTTTCCTGGGGACAATGTATCTTATTAATCCCATGATCTAAAGAGATAATACATTTGTCAAAAAATATGTGCTTTATCAGGATGAATTTGCTCTAACCTAACATCTACTACCTTTTCCTGCACAAACCCATAAAAGTACTGCTTTCTTTATTAGGGGGGCTTTTTGTCTGTTTGTGTTGTTTTCTAGCAGTTTAAGAAATTTATGTAGGTTTCATTTTCATCAAGTATTTTTTTCCTGCCCCATGATTTTTATCTTCTTCTTCTTTATAAAAAAAAATTTACATTCAAAAAACTCACAACTGCTTTGTATTCCACAAAAGCATGTGGGAGAAACCAGAACAGAAAAATCCAAGCCAAATCCCAAAAAAACCAAAGCAACACCCTACTTACAGCTGGTGACAAGGCCTGGAATGGGAGGTGGCTGTGGCCAGGGGCTGCCTCAGAGGAGATTCCCAGCACCCAACACGCTCCAAGTCCCTGGGTGCTGCATGACCCAGGTCCCCTGCACGGTGCAGAACATCTGTCCCCCTGCACAAAGGTTTGCCACAGCAGCCACAGGCAGAAAAGCTCTCCCAGGCTGACACTGCATCTACAGGAAAATGTAAAATCTGCTCAGGCACTGCCAGGAAAGCTGTCATTGAACTGAGCAGTGGGGGTGTTTGGGAGAAACATCATGGGCAGAAAATTGGTGATGCTTTTGTCAGGGAAGACACCATGTGGAAAGGCTTGACTAGAAATGAATTGCCCTTTGGAAATTGCAACCATTTATACATTGCATGGAATCCTAAAATTCTTAACAACATCCTTTTAACTATTACAATTTTCAGCCTACATTTGCCTGCTGATAGCTTGCTACACTCTTTTAATACAAGCAAATAACAGCCGACCAAGAATTCACCACGAGCCTGTGCAGGGACAGCAAAAAGGAAACAAAGCTTTGTGCCCAGAGGGCAATCAATTCACTTTTCTAAGATTTTGCACCAGCATAAAGATCACTGCCCAAATTTTTGATGTGATGTGGCAAGTGGGCAAATCATTGGCAAAAGGGAGCAGGCAAACACTCAGTGAGACAGCCTGGCAATACTAGAAACATCTTTTCCAGGCCTCAGTGCACACAGGAGCTTTTACAGGACAGTGCTTTTCATGTGGATAATATAGAAATGCCTTCAGAAATTGCAGGGAAAACCTGGAGTTTTCACTTTTTTCTTTTTAAACAGCACAACTACTTTCATCACCTTTTTGTAAATCCTTAATAGTGTGTTATCATACTGTTTATGTGGGAAGACAGTGCTGTGGCAAAACTTGTTACTGATCGTGGTTTAAATTGTCTGAGGAATTCTCTCTAAGACTTATGAAAGAACAATCTTTTGTGCATAATATCCTTTTATTTTCCCACTTCATCTATTTTGGTAACTGAAATGTGTGTTTACATCT
Organism: Pyrgilauda ruficollis; assembly: GCF_017590135.1. Classification (NCBI taxonomy): domain Eukaryota; kingdom Metazoa; phylum Chordata; class Aves; order Passeriformes; family Passeridae; genus Pyrgilauda; species Pyrgilauda ruficollis. The sequence goes on from NW_024511432.1 coordinate 13,926,589, forward strand.
AACTACATAATGTTTTAGCACCTTTGAACTATTTCTAACAATCTTTTTCATCCATATATAGACATAGGAATGCTGGGAATGTAATATATATATGTATAATTTGAGACAACAACCATCAGCCTAGTAAGTTAAATGTCTTGTATGCCCTAGAAAGTCAGATTTGAATGAGAAACTGTATTGAAGAACCTCTGATCTACCCAATAATTCCTTGAAGTATAAACATGTCATTTTACCTACCCAAACTGAAGTACACACCAGCAAATATGAGTAGAAAGCTTGGGGAATGTGATAGTTTACCTCAGAAACTCTTAATTTAAAACAACTAAATGGAAAAACAGCCACATAAAGAAAGAACAAGCTGGTTAAATTAAAAAGACATGTATTTTGACTGTGTTTTTTCTTTATCATTCTTGATCCTAGTAAAATTATGCCACCCTTCAAAGATTCAAGAGCAGTTTTTGCTTTAGCTCTAAAGTCGAAGTCATACTTACAGCTGTGTTGGTATTCAGGCATAGGTCTGAAGAACTGGCTTAAAAATCACCTCCTGCTTCTCTCTGGTTTGAAAACACAACTGCATTATCTCGCCTGGATATGGTGATGAGTTTGATCTACACTAACTACTGCAATGGCATTGTGCACATCAATAAAGAAATGTGATAATCCTCTAGCAAAAATTAATTTATTAATGAAATGAATAATTAAATCTGCTGAAAAACACATTTGCAGGAAGTCAAGCAAAGGTGTTTTGAATAAGAATGGGGCTTTTTCTTAAATCTATAAGTACAATAGACTTGCTAAAGTAAATAACCCTGTGAGTTACTTACCTCATAATGTATTTAGTTATAATATTAAATGGATAAAGTACTTGATCATCTCCCAGGATAATAAAGCTGGTGGTATGGAGAAAAGCCTCCATGGGATTAAGAGAGAGTTAAAACATTTCAAATATGCAATTAAAGGCATTCTAGCATGCCTGTGATCTCTGCTCTGGTTTCTTATTTACAGAGAAGGAAAACTGGCTCAGACCTCCTAGACTAAGACAAGGAAGTATGCAAAATCGAGCAGTCTCTGTGCCAGCTCTTGCTAATCCTTTTCAGTATGGTTTGCTGCTAATTTGTCATGGCACATATTTGCCTTATGTCTAATTAGCATCAAATTGCAAACTGCTATTTGCTAACAATTTGTTGCATCAATCTGCTTGAAAATCTATAGTTTAGAACTGGATTGCAGCTTATTCTGTCTATCAAAATTCTATTTCATACACATCACAGTAAACTATTTGCCTCTTAAAAAACCATTGCAGCACTCTTCCTTACAAAGAAACGTACATTTTAAAAGAATGCCTCTCCAAAGTGGTAGTTTTTGTTTCTTTGTTTCACCCTCCGTTTATATTTTGCTATAACATGTTTATAACAGATTTAAATAAAGAACAGCTTGCTCTTTGTTTAGAGTTAAATCTAGCTACAACTGCCTCACCCCTGAAATAGAATAGATACATACAAAATTATTACCTATATTTTGGAGAGTATAGGCGAGACCTTTACAACAAGAATTTGTGCTGGAATTGGCTCTCAAAAAACAGGAAAAATTTCAGCCAAGGAATTTGCCAGGTTTAGGAACTGGCTACTCTCTTCTGTTTGACATCCACAGGTATTAAAATAAACAAATAGCTAAAAATCTTTGTCACAAACAAATAGTGTTGAAGAGATGTTCTTCAATGGAATCATAAGTGATGTGGGAGATGTTTATGCATAAGATTTCCTCCCCCGCTATGCCTCATTAGAAACAGATGGAATACTGCTGCCACATGCATTGCAGGGGATGGATGGAAATGTGTCAGAGCAGGGCCTGGCTGTGCAATTCACTCCAGAGTGGCACAAAATGTTCTAAGCAGTCTCCTCCACTGTATCCCAGGGATGGCACGGGGTCATCAAGCCAGCACAGCCACGTGCTGCTTCTCTGGAAGCAGGACTTCAGCCCATGAAAGATGAGGTTTCATATCTAGATGTGGTACAGATGGAAATGATGAGGGTTTGTTTTTGTTTTTTTTTCTTCCAAGCCACAAAGAATTTGACATTTCAAAAGTATTACACCTGGAGAAAGCATGATTCATAGGGCTGAGAGAGATGGTGGGAGTAAACAATAAAACAAGATGAGAAATCCAAATAGGCAGCATCCATATAAATACTCTGGGTCTCAAACTGTAGTTGCTTGTGCATTTTCCTTTGTCATTTTGATCCAAAATTCCATACTGGGCACCAGACATGTTTTCTTCAAGTTTGAACAAAATCAGTAAAATGTTTGCCTTTCTGTGAGTTGGTGTTTGCTATAGCAAACAAGTGTAGCCAAATTTTCTGCCCACTTCTATGTAAAGTTTGCATACTTTCCCCTTGTGAGGGAATGAGCCAAGCTCAGTATAAATGTTGTCAAACAAAACGAAAGCTTTCAGAGCTGAGTGAGAAGACAAGTCTGTCTTTGCTGTATCTAGACCCAATAAAAACTCTTCTAAGGTTACAGGGAATTGAATGCAACCTTCACAGGCAGTTTGGACAGGCATTTAAGAAGTGCTAACCATTGAGATGAACCCAGCTCCCCACAGCATAAGTGAATGTAGAGTTAGAAGCAGGTTCAGAACTTTAGAGTGCTGAAATAAGAACAGCCATAAACACTGACTGAGCAGCTTGAGCTGGGGACTGAGGGGAGCTCCTGAGGTCCCTCTCCACCTGAATTATCCTAAGAACTGCCACCTTATTTGATAAATTTTTTACTAATTCAGGGGTTTTTTTCTGTATTCTTCATTTCTCTCTAATCAAAGTCCAATGCAGATGGATACTGGTGGTCACTGCTGCCTGCAAAAGCGCACTGGAGGCACACAAAACTGCTACAAGTGCTTGAAACAGAGTGAAGAGAACTCCCTGTTTCCATTAAGAGCACAGGACACCCCTCCTTATTTGTACCACAAGCAATAATAACATACTAATTACACCTAAGGGGAAGCTTTGCCTTTCCTTTAAAAGCTGGCAGTGTGTAAAGGGGCTCGCATTTCCCTGAAACCAGAAAAAAAAAAAAAAAAGCCACCACAGAAACATAACAGTGAACAGGCCATTGTGAGAAGACACCACTTTAAGAAATGAACATAATCCATGCCACAAATATGGACATTCCCACTACGGAGAACTGCTCCTGCTTTTTATGGATTGTACCAAAATAGTGCCCATATGATCTGGACATGAATGGCAAAGTGAGAATGCTCACTGAAGGAATACAGCTTTTCCTGAATTTGTTTTATGATTATTAACATGCCATACTCATTTCCAAATGTGTTAATTTCACAAATTTTATAGAATTTCTCTTCAATTGTATCCCTAACGAACAATATTTTAGAGACTGCATTAATTTCTCTCTGTTTCAAAATTATATAAATATAGCATGGGCCAATTTTGTGCATAGAAGTGGGGATGCAATCTGGGCAGCTAAGCACCTCTTAATCTTCCAATCTGGAGAAATGAATTCAGGCTTTTTCATCTTGGCTGTAGGGAAACCAGTCTGTGTGCCCTGAATTCTCTCCAGATTTTCTGGACATGGAATCATCAGTATGCCCCATCAGTAGCCAAAAGAGCTCTGTATCATCCTGCAAGTTGGTACAGCTTAGTGGGAAATTTAGGAATAGTTTTTCAACAGCTTCATAAACTGAGAGTGATTTGAGGTCAGCAGAGCTCACATATTCTACAAACATGCAGGAAAAAAGGATTCATTCATTGTTTTCTTTATAACAGTGATGGATTTCTTGAACAACTGAAGACCTGTTTTTCTATTCATACATAAGTTGTTTCTTTAAAATAAAAACCAATATTTTCCTATGTTAGAAGGGTAAGGATCAGACACCTTACAAATCTATAAAAACAAAGAAAAACATGGCTAAATCCCTTTTTCTGTCCTGGTTAATTAAAAAGAAATAGAATAAATGTATTTAAAAAAAAAACAAAGTAATTTAAAAGTGTGCGGCCTTGACATAATTAGATTTACCACATCTAGGTCAGCTGAGGATGCAGGATTCACACACCAATTATTTATTCAAAAGTTTAGAACAGTGCATTTCAAGTGACAGCTCCTAGCTGTGATTCCTCCAAGAACTAGTAGAGCCACCAAGCTACATACACACCTTAGAGAGCTCTGGAAAACGCATCCCCATCTCATTTGAAAATCTCCAAAGGCACTGGATATAAAACAGGGAATGCCATAATCCCACTTATTAGTGGCAGGTCTCTAGTTGAAATCCGTCCTGGGATTTCATGGCCTGTGGCACCAGAGAAGAGGACTACCCATGAACAGATTGAAAAAGTTAGCTCTAAACTCACAAGGGAAGGAAGGAAGGAGTGGCATCGTGTGTGTAAAACCAAAAGCTCCTTTCTGCCAGCAGGAGCCTTAATGACAACCTCCAGGGACTGCACAAATGAAAGGTGCCTTCACCAACCTCCCAAAACACCACCCCTGCCTTAAGCCGCTTAAGGGTGCTGTTTTGGGAGGCACCTAAGCAACTGATAAGGGCTTTTAAACCCCTTAGAATTTAGAATAACATGGAAATGGAGCCCAAAGGTGCGGGACTGACATATTGTTAAGTGTATTCATATCAGTACTCTTGGAAATGTCTGGCACATACCATATGCATATTTCATCGTATGCTTTTGTATAATGCTTGTAAAATATGTTGTGCAGCACACGAAAGGACTAATCCAAGTGCAGGGTAAAAGCCACTGCTGCCAGATAGCAGACTTCTTCCCTTGGCACAAACAAGCACTGAAGAATTGTGTTTAGACTCCCAAATTCAAACCATACTGATGCCTCAATGATAGACATTTTCTACACTTCCTATTTCCTTCTTGAAGTAAACACAATTGCACATCTAGCTGAGTAGCTTGAAAAAAATATTGGAAATTCTAAGAAAATGTTCAGAGTCAAAACTAGGATTTGGGAGCTAATAATGGAAATAAATTCCGTTAGAAAAAGAAATCAAACCTTACAGTTCTTGACACTGTACAACACTCAAAATGTCACTATAAATACATTTTAATCCTGATCCAATGACATACTATATTCAGCATACTAGGGGACCCATGTGCCTCTTTCCTAGTCTTCTAGAATGCTTAACAACAATATACTTAAACATAAAACATGTTGCTCTTGGTTACATACCATAAATTGCCATATATCCCCTTCTCTCTTCTCATTCAGATTCTAATGAATTCTGCTCCGCAGGTCAACTATAACACAAGACAAAAAGTACTTTTCTCCTTGTCAAATAGCACTCTGTAAAAAAAATACCATTGTCCTCCTGATTTAGGATACATGGCTAGTAAGGAAAAAATAGCAGATTTTGGCAAATAAAGTCTCGAGTGGGAATTTTCTCCCATGACTACCAGAGAAGAGAAATGAAATTTTCAGCCACAGCCCTTTCAAACTCCACAACAGATGATGTTTGGGGTTTGGATACAATAAAAGGAGGAGCCTGAGAGGAAAGTTGTTTCTGCAACCTCAATAATGAGAGCGAGCCTTGAAATGCTGGCAGTGGAGGAAGCATTTTCATTAGGTGTGTTCCACTTTCTTCCTCGGTGCAGCAATCCACTTACAGAAGCTGTGTGTTGTTACATGACACATTTCCACTTTCTTACAGAAGTGCCTGTGATTTTTTGAATGCTGTTTGTTGTTACTGCCTTTCTTCTCCGACACAATGCACCAATTTTTAACCTTTTCAGTAACCTAGTGACACCTCTGGGATATTACAGTATTCCTGTCAAAATGTCTGCTCTACAACAATAAACTTTACATTGATGTCTTGCTTTTTGGGAATAATTACACTGTTCCTTAAATGTTACCCTATTTACTATTTGTGCAAAAAGATGACAATAAAATCAATGCAACACAATTCCCAAATGTGCATCAAAGTCTTTTGCAATGTTAATGGGTTAGTGTGTCTATAGAGGTGTAAGATCATTTTGTCCTGATGCTCAGACTTGCACGTTATATGCACTTACTCAAAGATAAACTTATTAATCCTTATCTGCTGAGCTCATCCCTTCAGAAAGTTAGTTTAATCTCGCTGCATTTGTCAGGATTCCTTTTTTCTTTTCCTTTCTCCTTTTTTTTTTTTTTTTTCCTTTTTTTGCCTCTCCCTTCCTTTTGAGCCAAGCCCGGGAATGCTGCCCATCGATCAATAGGTGTATGATGAAGGAACTTGGTCCTGCTCCCTCTGACCAGCGGCGATGTTTTTTCAATGATTCCGCAGGAGTCAAAAACTCAACAAAGCGAATCGCGGATGCTGTAAAGGGAGCATGCTGCTCATGTCTGTGACCACTGTATGCAAAGCTTGGCATTAGTCACCGCCAGGCCGCCTCTGACAGCCCTGAAGTGAGGGAGATTAATGTGAGGCAGGGGCACTTTATTATTGTCATTCTGTTCTTTCACACTCTGCCTCTGACTTTCAATTTTGCTCCAGAATTAATTGTCTGCTCCCTACAGTATGACTGATGTAGAAGGATACAAGTAACATAGGCACCTGGTTCTGGCCTTGACAGTCTGACTCGTTGTTGCAGGATGTATTGTGTACAGTCAAATTCAGGGACAGACGGGCATCTTTCAAAGAAATCAGCCAATGTTTCTTTTGACTTCAATCAGATTTGACTGTAGATTATCCTCCTCTAAGAACAATTTTTTTCTTGTAGAGATGCTAACAAAATGCCAGTGCCGTTATTAAGTACCACTACATGATAGTATTGCTCTGCTTTATGCAGCCTCATATGAGGCCTTTCTCTCCAAGCTTTGCTTTTTATGTGGTGAGGCAGTAAATTAGTCATGTAGCAGTGTTTAATCCCTACCCTCTCAGAGTTAAGCATTGTTGTGAGAACATTATATATGGTATCTCAGACAATAAAAATACAAGGCTGTGGAAGTCAGTATCATTTACTATTTATTGGGCTAAGAGTTCCAAAGCAAATTACACACAAAGTAAGACAAATAGTTAAAGATCTTGTATCTAATAGAATATCTGACTGTATATCAGACTTAAAATGAACTGCTGTACTAAGAGATCAAAGAACATCTTTACTAGAGCATAGAGGATGAGGAAAAAAAAAATACCACTCTACGGATGGAAAAAAATCATACAGAATCAGTCTTTGCACATGCACCCCTATCTATCAGTCTGCTTTTTCTCAGTTTAACATCTGATGGTGACAAATGTAAAGGCACTTCTACACTGCAGTGAAACAAGTTTCACCTTTAAACAGTGAGCATTTGCTGGTAGTCACAGACATTGCCACGGACATAGAGGCAATAACATCAACATTCCCTGCTCTTGTAAGTATGGTGAACTGTGGTATACTTCCTCAATGTTTAGTTTTTGGGCCAAATATTCTGATGTGCCTGTTAGTACCTCCAGCTGGATTTTATCACTTTTGATCAGACTTTGATCAGATAAACTTTTCAGAGCTATACAGCTGAGAAATTATCAGATGCATACAGCATGTATAGAAATAAGCAACACTAATGTTTCACTGTTTAATGTTTTCCCCTTGCTACATAGGTGGGATTCCTCAAGAGGATCTCAGGAATTCCTTCCCAAATACCCTCTCTGAAGAGAAATGCCACAAATTATATCAAATTTAATTTATTTGCTCCTTCAATGTGACCATGATATTATGTTAAAAGGTACAGAAATATATAATATGCTGAATTGTCTTTATCCTGGATACCAGAAGGAAAATTACCACAATTCAGTGAGGACGATCCCACCTCATTACATTAATAATTTACCACAGTGGTTAAAACACAAAAAAATATCTACCTGCATTCAGGAAGAAGCATTTCCCACTTGCTCCAGTTTTCCCAGACCTCTGGGCAAAGTAAATTTCAGGATGCATTTCAACTTCCTTGAAAGACACAAAAAGCAATGAGAAACTCTGCCTCTTTAAAAAGGTGTGCAAGGAAACGTTGTAATATCCTTCAAACCTGACATTAAGTATTCAAATGTTACTTAAGCAAAGTGTGAGCAATTAAATTAATCAATCTTCCCAGCCATGTACTGAACAGATGTTCAATAAATCCTCTCTGCTTACAGTGTGGGAGGAAGAAAGTCCACTTTTAGCTGTCCTTCAGTGATGACATCCCTCAGCCCGTCCTTTCTCTGGGCCTCATGGGCCACTGCCAGGCAGTTCTGCTGTGTTGTTTCTTTATTATAAATAACAACAGACCACCTGGACTACCTGCAGTACCTGGAAGCTGAGGTTTAATGATCCTTCAGGCTACATCCTCAGCTCTCTCCTGATCCCAGATAATGGGACTGATGGGAATGGCAGAGGAGTGACGGATGGCAGTGACGAATGACTCCAGACAAACATGTGCTGACAACTAGTGAATATGGGGCAGCCTTGCAGAAAGGTCAAGATAAAAGTATTTGCTTGACTTTCAAAGTTTCTCCGTGAAAAAACACTTGGAATCCTCAGATTTCTCACCACCAGATAACTTTGCCTGGCAGATGGTTACAGCCAGCTACCAGAGTGCCACAAATCTGGCAAACAGCACTGCAGGTGGGAGCAACTGCAGCCTTTTAGTAAAAATAAAAGAAAAAAACTAGAACAAAGCTAGAACAGCTACATTCCATAGACATGAAGAACCTGGATGTTTGCAATTTTCAGTGTTAAGGCTGCTAGCAGCTGCAGACTTTGCCTCTTGTTTTTTAAGGTGTGTGTTCTGACCAGGTTCCCACTCCAGCCACAGTCCCACTCCCTCACTGCCCCTCTGGCACCAGGAAAGGCCACTCAGCCACCCCATCTTTCTGCCCAATTAAGCAGCAAAGTCTTTTCCTAGCAGGACTTATAAAGTTTACCTGACAGTCCTGTGATGTGAAATTCGATTGCTACAAGATGCTCACATTGTCATCTCTATTTTAGAACCTCTGATTTCAAAAATTAAGGGACAAGTTTTTACATCCTTCTCCCCAAACCTTAAACAACAAATCCCATAAGACGTATGTGATGCATCCCATAATCTCAACATGTTACACGTTAACATCAACTCTGATCAAATGAGTCGACTGACATTCAAATCTAATGGTTAAAATCCCTGCACCACAGATATACAACTTCAACCTTTTGAATGCTGCCATTCCATATATGGACTTTACCCACATTTTAATGAGGCTTTAAAATCCCTGAGATTAAGATAGTATTTTATATAGAACTGCCTGCTTTTTATGATATCCTGACATGTTGTACAACATTTGTGACTATATTGATCCTTATAAATTCAGCATCTATATATATTCCTGAAAAGCATCCCCTGCTCAGTCTGCAGCACAAACAGCAGGGCAGGACACACAGAGGGGGCAGTTCTTGAGCGTTTTGCTCAGCAGTAAACATACAGGTAAGGAATATTTTAGTAGCACAAAATATTTTAGTTGCATAACATAACCATACTTTTAAAAAAATTGGAAATACCATCCTCAAAATGCACAATAAAGAAAAGCCAGGATTCTTTCTCAATTTTACCCTATTTCATTCTCCTTCAGACAAACCTGATACAAATCCTGAGGGGGTAAACTGTACTCTTCTCCCACCTGGGACAGTTATACATCTTCATGCCCTCACCTTTGCCTGTCTGCAGAGACAAGCCTTCTTGTGTTTCCCCATGCAGTTTCACACTTTTAATCTGAAACAAATGATTGCAGGGAAAAAAAAAAAAAAAAAAAAAAAAAAAAAAGAGCATTATCACCTTGGCGAGGCATCAGGAGTATACAGGAAAAAAAGAAAGGGTCTATGGGCAAATTCATCTTCCATTGCTACAATCAATCTCTCACCTAAAGAAATACACAATAACTAGGCAGGAAAGGGCCAAGATTTATGGCCTAGAAACATCTCCACTGACCAGCATACACCAAGCCTTCCTGGCTCCCTCCTTGCCAGAATGGCTCTTTCTAACAGTTACAATGATATACTGTCTCTCCCTACTGTTTTACAAGTACATTAGCTTTATTTAATGAGATCTCTGAGTAATTTAACAGATGTATATAGGACATAAGACTAGAAAAACTCTTGCTACTTGAACACTTTTGCCAAGGTATTCTAGGGCTAGCTAATCTCCAGTACCATGTTATATTCCATGAAATACTGTTATTGGAATTTTGGGAAGGTTTTTAAAAATCACTTTAATAGTAATGTTATATTATAATCTAATAGAATAGTGCCATATTCAACATTTGCTTGTACCAGGCCCATTAAAATAAGGTTAAAAGTGGTTACTTTAGTTCTTCAAAATTATTTATATATTAAAAGGTAGAAATTAATATATCTGCTAAATCTCACAACCTGTTCATTCCTGTAACTTCAACTTCATGTCCCAAGGGAAAAAAGACAGATTCTTCCCTTTTAAAAACATATATTCGCATTTAAAGCTCACAATGATTGGATCACTCAGTAAGAAAGCATTTCACAGTACTGTATTCTGAGGTTTTGTTTAATATATGAAGTATAACCAGTCATTAAACACAATAGCTCTGCTTTCCATTATTTTATTATTTCTGTTTCTGAGCAACAGACAATGTTTTGGATGGCTGCTGTTATCCAGCAAAGTAGTTTTAAATAATAGTGATACACAATAAAATATTTAGTGAAAGAAGCTGCAATAATAACTTTTTAAATAACTCTAATAAACTACCAATCAACAATACAGGGGGTGGCAATAAGGAATTACCTGTTTAAAGTAACATTCAAACAATTTTTCTGTGTAAAAGAAAGATGGGCATAAACTCTATGCATTTGTCTGTGTATCTTTTGCAGCAGTGAATCTACAAAAATCCATACGGTGTGTTGTTGTTTTCTCATACATTATACTTTTTAAATTGATTAAAAATAGAATATTGCCCCAGATTCAGTAATGACTTCAATGAACTACATTAAAAAAAATTCAACAACTTCAATTCTACCCAGTGGTGAGACCTGTACTAATTGAGTTTAGTGGCATTTTTCTGTAAATAATATATAGTCTCATTAAAGGAGGTTTATTTTAGTTTGAAAACATATTTCTTTTTAAAATTCTTTTAAGCTGAAGGGGCAAAAATGGGGGAAAAAAGATGAGAGTAATATTTACTATTCTGGCAAAGTGTTCAACATCCCTCTGGCTTACAGGATATTGTGTTAACCTTGAATTAGAGCATAAACACAGGTTGAACACATTTATATATAATTATTCAGAGAAATTTATGGAATTTACAACAAACATGCTGCAACATGTGTAATATTTAGAGAAAATCCATAAGTATCTGACCAAAGTAAATATTCTGACCCACCTCCTGAATGTACCACACCCTGGCAAGAGGCAAGGATTCCGTGTTTAGAAAGCAGGAAAGACCAAGTTGTGAGCAGAAAACATGGGCATTTCTTTAAATATCAGAAAACACTGACAAATCTCAGGGTGCAAAATTATGGACGGTCACCATGTAAAATTATGCTTGAAATCAAGAACAAATAAAATGACTCCTGGAGTAGAAAAGAATGGGGGAGAGAGAGGGGGAACATGAGCTGATACAGAGCAAATTCATGGCATGAAATTTCATTTCTTGAGAGCTATACATCAAGGTGCATTTGTTTAATGAGGTTGGCACCAGAAAGATGTATAGAACATGTCAGACACCCAGTACCAGGGCGTTCTGGGAAAAAGATAACATCTGAGGATCTGACCACTCACTTCGTCTTCGAGCCAGACTTCTCTATCTCCTGCTTCTTCAGGGGATTATAAATGAGAGGGCAGGAGGAACAAGGAGCAAAATAATGAAAAACAACACAAAAAAAGAAAAATTATAACATTGTAGAGCCAAGTAAAGCCAAATTTATTGACCTCACAACTACATAATCAAGAGAAAGTTATCACTGTGGAAACTTTTACTAAAGCAGAATGATCTTAAATAACAAGGGAGTGCTATGAAATTTACAGCACTTTTAAGATATGCAAATTGAATGCAAGGTATAGACATAAGGGTAATTAATTGTAAATCTAAGAATAATGTTTCTTTGTCAGGGCTGTCTCCATGTTGTGGAATACATTCTAATGTGCCTTAACTCTGAATATTTCTTAAAGGCTGGTCTAATTATGAGATGTTCAGAATTTCAAAATAGTAGTTATTCTTATCGTTTAATATAGCTGCTGTAAAGTTTCATAACAAAATTTACTGATTACATGAAAATATTTTATTTTAATTTTCAAGGATAAAGCACTTGTTTAAAAGTCTAGGCACTGTGTCTTTACCTTGGAAAAAAAAATAATATGATGGAAAGAGCTTTTGCCTAAAGCAGTGTTTTGTGGTGCTTTTTGTTTGGGTTTTTTAAGAAGGAGAAAGGAAAGAAGCAAAGAATCAAAATAAGTCTAAATGTAAACATCTCTATCTGCTGCATTTGTGAAGTTATGGTGCTGGTTTTCTAGGCACTTCATAGATTAATATAGACTCTTACAATTCCTTTATTTACTTAATTTTTTTTATTTAATTGAAGTCATTCATGCAACAAAAACTCTGGTCAACCTTTCCATTGCAACAGTACCATAAGAATTCACTTTCTCAATTTAAACATATAGAACATGTAAAACCTTTTACAGCAATAATTCAAGCCCCTGTCAGCTTCAGTAGCAGGCCTATATATGTGGCTGTTCTTCCTGACAGAAAACCCAATATTTGAGCTGCTTTTAGCATTTAATTCAAACAAATTAAAATGAAGCTTCTTTAGGGGGCAGCATAGTAAATAGCCTTCAACAATAATGCCATAATTGCCAGGATGCCTTGGGTTTTTAGGGAAAAGACATTTACTAATCCTTGTGTCTTAGTGGAACTTGCTACAGACCCAAGGAAGAGTCTTAAAACAGTGAGTCTTAAACATGGAAGAGTCTTAAAACTTTAACAGTGTTGGAGGGATGGGCATGAGCAGCCAATGCTCTCTGTCAGTCAGATAAGTGACCACCAAACACCAAGAGAAGCAGGTAAACCACTTTAGTTAAACCAAGCCACAGGGCTTGGAGAAATTATTCCAGCTGATAACTCTTTAAGTTCCAAGAAAAATTCTATTCACAGATATTACTTCACAAAAGAATCTACAGTTGGAAGTATGTGGTTTAGATACACATGTAGGAGCACTACAACAAAAATGTCCTTATTTTCACCAGTCATCAGTTACACTCCTACCTGTGCAGGCATCATCCATAAGCCCCACATCAAGGATTTGCTTTTCATACTCCAAAAGGAAAAGAGCAAAAACTTCAAATCCACCTATTTTAGAAGAGGTGCAAGTGGGGTAGCTGGTCATGGATGAGTGGCCATCTGGGAGGATTAGAGACCTTTGGGAAAACCATCACCTGGCAAGGACTGGTTTTGTGAGAGCAGAGGGGGAGAAAAAGGGGGAATAGAGCCCCAGTTCCTCGTGCAGTTGGCATTTAACAGCAAAAAACCCAAATCAAAAGTTAAAAATTTTGGCCAGCAGAATCAGTGTATGTTATCTGCATGAGATGAAATGCATTTCAGAAACACATCAGACAAAGTGTTTGGGAGATAGGGAACAAAGAGAGAGGCTGATCATCAGTGTGGAATACAAAAGTAAATGTTCACACAACTTTGGAAAATTTGCACATCATCACTTTGTGTCTGCTCTGCCTAAACAATTAAAATATTCTGTTAATATTTTTTACCTAAGCATAACATACCGTAACTTTAGCAACCCTTCAGTGACAGTTTGTGCTTGGAAGTTCTGTTATAGTTTAAACAGAGAACTTGGGAAATTTTGAAATCATTGCCAGATATAGAGGCAGATTTCATAACATGAGTTAAATGCATCATATGCTTACATGAGAGGGTCTCTCCTATATAACACTTGCAGAAATTATAAATTCTCCATATGCCAGCAGAGTTAATAGCTTCCTTAAAGGAACTTTCAAAAATTATGCTTGCACAGGAGTAAGTTTCCAAAACTTTCTATAGGGAAACAGAAAACCAAGGCACTTTTTGATACTGGGTTGCAACTGGAGCAAACTGAAATTTTCATCCTTCATTTCATGGCAGCTTTTCTACTTAAACTTTTAGGTACCTGTACTTTTAGGTACCGTTCTTACTGACACCTGCTTCTCTATCTTCTTGAGAAGGCAGAAAATTTAGTCTGAAGTAATGAAGGTAATGAGAGAACAGTTTGGATAGAACATGTGCCAAGGTTATGCAAAAATTTCTAAAGGCCACTTAAGGAGGAATCCTAAGAGACAAACTCCATGGTTTTGATGGAGATAAATGATATGAAGACAGATTTTTCCTTTTCTGAGTGCAATGGAAACGGTATCACAGCCTGATAAAAGATCTGATCTGGAAGCACAAGGCTCTTGTTTTCTCCAGCTGCTTTTCTATGATGTGACAAATAAAGGCTATAGTACTTTTGGAAACATTTTTGTACATTACAGTTTAAATTGGATTTCAAGTGGAGATTGCAATTTCTTTCAATCAATTAGTAAAAGACTGTGTATCTTAGGTGTATTGCAGAGGTTAACCACAGCTATGTTTGACCCACGTTAATTTTTCTCATTAGTCTATGATACCTACCAGCAATTTTACACGCTGTTTTTGCAGGTTCAGTGAACTTTTCAAATTGTTTTAATTTTGCCAAAATGTCTGATAATCAAACTTGTGACTGACTGCCCAGAAAATGCAAAATGGCAGAAAAGCCAAACTCAGCTTACACAGTAACCCTGACTGAAGGGTTAGAGCCAGGAAGTTATGCTAAGCCAGTTATTTCTGAAGCCATTAATCACAAAAAAATGCACATTTTCTGTTTCTTGTCACTCCAAACCTGCTCCTCCAAGTCAATTACTGCCAAATTAAACTGTTGTGAAAACAAACTGTTGCTAGCACTGAACTGCTGCACAACTTCTGCTCTGAATCTCTCCTACTCTCTAGTCATCCACCAGCTTTCTCTTAGTTTAGCAACTGAACAGGGTGAGCATCCTCCTCACCTGGAAATAACAACAGGAGGCTCTGTGAACTAGACACCAGTTACACATTGCATTGGGTTTTTTCCCTTTCCATTGCAATTATTCTTGTTTTCATGGAATTAATCAGCAGTGAGGTGAGCTTCCAGCATTTGGAAGCACAGACAGCAGAACTAATAAAAGAGCAGCTCAGGAGGTCCCATTCACAAAGCCCACTCCCACATGATGAAGCACCAGGAGCTTCACCAGTCCCTCCTGTTTCAGGGGCATCCACTGACCAGTGAATATGCACAAGGCAGGGGGTGGGACAGCCAAGCAGGCAAATGCAGCTTCAGGCCTCACACCCTCCTAGTTAAACAGACTTAGTTCTAATTACTGGAAGATGGATGGACTTACAAAACACTCTTTATTCCTAAGGTCGTTAAGAAAAGTGGAATTCTCCACCTTGTCCTTAAACTCAGTGGAAACTGCTCAGTTCACCTCTTTCACTTGGTGTGTTTAATTATTTGCACAGCTTGAGTGAATACTAGGTCTATGTCTGAATGTCTCTGCTTGTCTTACTTGCTGCCTGTCACTTCACAATACCCAGAATTTGAGGTTTTCTTGCTGCAGGAGTCATCAGGGAACAAAATCAGATGAAAAACACTTAAGTGAGATGACTGATATTTCCAAAGAACCCTTACCTCAGTTTCCCTTTTCACTAGACTATTAGAAGATAGGGAGAAATAATACCAGGCAAAATGATGCACTGACTCTTCATTTTACGGTGGCTTGATGGATATTTGGTGATTCAAAGCAAATTTAGAGAAGCTACATTTACACTGCCTTCTCCCCAATGCTTATAACTTTACATGCAGAATAGCTCCTAAATCAGAGCAACATGAACTGCAAAAAAGGTCACTGAGAAGAGGCAATCCAGATGCACCAAAAAACCAAATGAAAAAAACCAAACTGGCACACACCATCTTAAGATTTACCAGTTTAAAGAAACAATACGTTATTGTGCAATATTTTCAAGTGCAAAGCTTGGGATTCCAAATGTGATCCAATACAAACCAGAGTTTTGGTAAACAAGTTCTCTCTTCTTTTTTTTCTTTTTTTTTTTTCTTTTTTTTTTGTTTTAATAACATTTTCTTGTAACATTTGAGATGCCACGCAAAAGAAGGTGAAATGCTGCTATCCACAAACCAGCAATACACAGGCACAAGGTTTCTCTACAGGAGGAGTCACACATAAACAAAAATAGAAAACAAAAAATAGAACAAAGATAAATAAAAATAATAAAAGCTACTGATTACATCCTCTCCTTCCTTATATCCTTTAGAGGCAGCACAAAGTCAGTGCATTTGCACAGGATGTAAGTCAGGGCACAAATTGGCTCTTCAGCTCTGAGATTCCTCCAAGCTTTCCCAACAGCTTGCTGAGTGTAATTTGGGCTGGGTTATTTAAAGCTACACAGGATAATACAGTACAAAGGCTGGTGTGAACAATAACTCTTGCACAATTTATCACGCAGAGAAGAGCTACTAATCTTTTTAGAAAACAAGGTATTCAAAATTATTTAATGCTAATATTTATGCATCAGAAAGCATTCTAAGCACAAAACAGCCTCCTCCCCCTCCCCAACCCCAACATGCATTTGTGAACATCTTCAGCTACAATACACCATATTTTCAGAGAGTCTTGAAATTATCGTACTGTATGTTGGCATTTATGAAACTCTGTTATTAATGCCACTCTCATACAAAGATAAGCTGTGTTTACAATACTAATACCTTCCACAAATAATTAGGTATGTAAAGCTACACATATAGTCTTCTATACCAGTGATGGCTCAAAACTGTAAATTTAAAGTATATTATTGTAATAAACAGTAATAATAGCAATGATTATAAAAATCAGTTTGGCATGCTTCTGCCTAGCAGAATTCTGTACCACACTGTCAGTTAAAAACAGAAAACCAAGACAAGAAATAACATCCTCTGAATAGCTATTATTTTCTTAGCTCTTCTTTACTGTTTTTTTTTTCCTATTGCATACTATTATTTTTAAAAATAAAAAACTGGAATTATATCCAACTAAAGGTAATGATAAAATTAGTCTAAAGCAGCAGCTCTTCCTAATCAAGCAGACAGGTATCAATCCATCACTGCATTTACATGATTACTGCTACATTCTTTTAAAATTATAAGTTTATAAAAGTACTGCTGTTTTTTAATAATTTTCAAAGTATCTCATAAAAACAAGGTTTTCTTTACATGGCAACTCAACAGTCTAAAAGCGAAAACCATAAATTTTCATATATCAGGGGGTTTTTAAGTATTAAACATATTTTTTAAAAAAACTTGGCATAATTTTATTTCTTCCTGGGAGAGCTGGATGCTTCCTTTGTCTCCGCTAGCATAGGTACAATAAATCAAAAATCCCTTTACTTTTTCCTCTTGCATGCAATACAGGTTCCATATCCAACTCAACATAGTATTTACCAGGCCAGTGAACTCCCTATTTGTACTTTTTTGCAGCATTTCTGCTGCAAGACACTAAGCCTGTGTTTGTTTTGGCAATACTATGGCACAACAGAGAATTAAGCACCTTCTGTGTGATCTTCGGCTACAACATTGCAGAAGGATGAGAAAGTTACATTTAATCAACCAAAGTGATTTTTCAAATGTTTCCAAATTTTATTTAAAGCAAAACTTCAAACCCCCATAATCTCCCAGGTCACACATAGTAGGGGCACTTGATTATCATCTACCTGGATCAAGGGTGTAGGAAATTACCCAATTGTTTGTTAGATTTAGCAAGTGGGAAAAGGTCTTGATATCCCTATCACTGAAAACATTCAAACACTTAAAATTGCATTCAAAATTGATATAAATTAGTTGCAGAACCTTAGCCATCAGAGCACTCTCCACTGTCAACCTCTCCAGATTGCTTAAGACTGAGATCCATTAGGCTGAAGCTTTATGCAGAGCTTTTCAGGGTGCTACTGCCCACACATTCCCTTTTTAACAAGTTTATGTTGAAGATAGCTTTCCTGAAGCAAGAGACTAGGTTTGGTAAAAAGAAATAGCACTATTATCAAACAAGAGGCAAAAGCAAAAGAACAGTTATCTGAAATTCCTCAAACTCTCTTTTCACCGTCCCTTTTAAGTTGTCTCTGACTTCATTCCTTATCTCTGCATGCTGAACCTCAGTCTGAGTTTCTGCTTATTGGTCTGAGTTTCTCCAAGGAACCTCTGATGGTTCTTTAATGAAGCCATAAGATGAATATCCTCTGAGAAGCTGTGTTTTCACTGTTTTCTCCTAAAATATGTTCCTTTCTCCCCTTTCTCTTCATCTTTTAATTTGAAACCAATGCTAAACAGAACAGCAGTAACAGCAACCTCATCCCACTCCTGCGATTATGGAAATTCCTTCTGTTGGCTTCTTCTATAACTGTACCTGTTTACTATTACTTTAATCAAGGCTTTTGGTAGCCCTAAGTTTCCAAAATGTGCCATTTCTGTGAGATGACTTGCTAAATCTATTTTCAAGGCACATATGAGTAGATTCAGCTATATTGTAGCTGCACCAATTTCCATCTTATTAAAAATACCACATAAAAGTATCTTTTGTGCTGTCTTCATACATTCTGCAAGTATTTATTTCATCTTATTTTCTGAAAGAGATCTACATTCTTTTTACTTTCTCCTACTCATTCAGTCCTGGATGTTTTTTGTAAGTCTTGTTCTGAACAAGTTGTGTTCTACTCAATATTCACTGAGCATTTGACAGATCCTGTGCTTTCACCTTTCTCTTCTTTGCCATTTTTTACTGAGGTTTTTACTACGTCTCTGAATTCCAACATGTACTTTCTCCCTGAGTTTTAGTAGAAATTTCCTAAAAATCTCGCGTTGTACCCCAAAATGCAGAGCACTTCCCCACGTTGTCTCCACGCTTTGCTCTCTGCTGGCTGTCCAGGCCGTTTGAGAGGTTTGTCTGTCACCACTGGCACACCCAGCTCAGTGTCCCCCCAGCTCTTGTTTGGGACACAACCCTTGTGCCACGTTTCTCTTTACACATCCCTCTGCTGCTTTTACACTGATTCATTCTCCAGTTGATTTTTTTGCCTTTGGTTATCCTGTTTTATTGAGCTCTATATGACTCTTTTTATTCTCCTTCAGTCTCCTATTTAACAGCCACATTTCAATTATCATTCAGCTCAGTGTAAGGTGACTACCAAGACTCCCAAAAGCAGGCTCAGGTGCAATCAATTGTCCAGAAGTTGTTGACTTTAGGCTTCCACACAGAGCTGGTTAATGAGGAAAAAAAACCAGGATCCTGCACCCAGAGATTTGGGGGAAAACAAGAACCTCAGGGTCCACGAGATGAAGTCTCTTCATTCTTTCCTAATCTGGCCATTAAAATAAAATCTAAAAGCTATGAATTACCCATAAATTAGACACAGTTTATTTTCCACTTGGGATAATTTCTTATGTGTGTTCTAAAAAACCTGGTCTGTCTTTTAAATCTACACCATCCTTGCTGCCTGTGAAAGGGAGCCAGTGATCTGCATGACAACACACTTGATCTTCTTCCAGTAGTCAAAGTCATCCTGAGCTTTCTCAGCAGCAATATCAAATTCCCTTTTGTGTGTGTGTGTGATGGTTTTTGTTGGAATAGCTTCTTCATTATTAGAAGACAGTTGTTAAAGAATATGTTTAGCAAATTTCTTCTCATTTTCTTCATCAAATTAGTCAGTTGTTCCAGTCGAGGAATTCCAACTCAGTCTTGCTTTTCACATTTTAAAAATCTCTCTTCATCCATAAAACATTTCTTCTTTAAAGATATTGACATTTTCTTACCTAGCATCTCAAAAGAGTTTAGAAAATCCAGGTTGAGAGCAGCATATTGGAGTTTAGGCACTAGATTACAAATTGCTATTTGATCAAAATATAAACCAGATAATTTACATGTTTCTTATTTAAATATAAAAGCTTTCATATATTTAGAATAAAAAATGTCTTCTAAGTGAATGAACAAACCAGAAAAGCATAACTAACACTGTGAGTGATGTTCAATGGGTACAAGGAGGGGCTGATTCCTGGAGGGGGAAAGAAAAAAAAAAAAAAAAGACTATAGTGTGAAAATGCAATCTAAAAAGGTGCTACTTTATGTACTACACAAATCTGCACTGCGAGAGATATGAATGCAAAGGCTGTCAAAAAAGCCTAAAACTTATAAACACTTCAAGATCATAAAGCTTTCAGCTTTAAGATTTTAATAGGAAAAGCCAATAGCTCAACTCTCTACTCAGACCAAAGTTTCAAATAGAATCAAAAGATGTTGAACTTCATTACATTTGGTTAAAAGTGACAAAAGTGGCTGTAAAGGCTCAAAGCCCTGATTACAGGAGTCCCTTTCGTCTCTGCTGAGACAAGACAGATGTTCCTGCCAAGAGCTTGGTGTCAGCCCGACAGGAGAGCATTCCAGGGGTCTCTGCCTCTCCCATCCCCCTGCAATGGCCAGGAAGCTGTGGCAGGATGACCAAGAAAAGAGTGTGGATTAACACCAGCCTTTACAGGGTACCAACAAAAAATGCTTCTATTTTTCTGTGCAGGATCAAGGTAACTGGCTCCTTTTGGACCAGCTTCAGCAAAATAAGGAGGCTTTGTTTGAACATCCAAAGTATCAAGGTCAGGACAACAGCAAAGTACAACATCAAGCAACACATTTGAGGGGATGGCTCTGGAGCAGCTGGTTAGCTTCCATGATGAATGGGAATTACAGCAGTTTTCAAGAGACCAACAGAAGGCTGGCAGGGTCCTAATCAGCTATAACATCAGTAGTAAAGATCTAAGGAGACTAGAGCATTTCCAAAACTAGAAACTTCTCAGGGCTTTAGTTTCAATAATTACAGCGGTGACAGCTGGACGGTGTGGGTACATGACTGGAATGGGTTGGAGTTTTTGACATATGGTGCTATTGGAATCCTGTCTGTCAGGAAAGGAGCATAAAATTACCCCCCAACAACGAGGGCTGCAGTGCATGTCATCCTGTCTCAAAGTAAAGGAGCAAAGATGGCATTTTTGCAGGTTAACATTCAGCAAATGACAAAATGTCATTCAAGTAATGTTACAGCAGAACATCAGTGCAAAGCGCTGCAGGGTCACAGGGGCAATTTAAGTTAACTGGAGGAAGCACATTGGCATGCCTGGTTTTCCTTCTGCTAACTAAATTTCTAGCTGCTCTTATCCTCCTGGAATAACCATTTGGTGCTGATGCTGCAGGAAGTGGCCTCACGTGGCTTGAAAGAGAGTCCAGGTGTGCTGAACAATAATTTCAGATAGTTCCTTCTTCCCAAGCGTGCCTCTGATAAGGCCTTTTTCCATCCTGTGTGCTCGAGCCCGTTTAAAACTCACACACACCCAGGGAGAGGGCAAGCTCTATCCTCCCCACAAATTGATAGTTCCATCAAAAAGCACCATGTAGTGGCCAGTAATTAATTTTTCTTTACATTCTACTTATTAAAAATGAATGTAAAAACTCTGAAGCAAAAGATGTTCTGTGTAATGAAGTGACACAGACCTGTTTGTCAGCCAGACCATCACTCTGCACAAGGCCTGTTTCTGCTAGGAAGGATAGTTCAACTATAGGTTGTCAAGACAGAATTTTATCTCACTTTTCCTCAAGCTCTGAACTGTGCATGCTGAAATTAAACCCTTTCATTACCACTCCCCATTCCCTTTCATTCCTCTTTCTGTTGCCAAATTTGCCATTAAGGGCAGGTTTTTTTTTCCTAGCATACACACAGAAATATATTTGCTTACCTTGCAATTGCCAGGTCAGAATGAGAAACTATTTATTTTTTTCCCCTTCTTGGGATTCTTTTGTGGCACAAAACCTCCTCAAAGCTGGAAGCAGCCCATTCCAAAATGCAGGAATTTGAGTGGGTGTGTCCAAAGGCATGAACAGGGAACTTCTGCTGATATGGAAAGGACACACACAATGTGACAATGGGAATGTGCCAAGCAGAGATGTTGCTCAAAATGCAGGGATGGATCAGAGAAATCAAACTAAAACTGGTGAGGGATATGAGGAAGGAAAAGAAAGGTTTCCTTAAGTACAAGATCAACATAAGGAAAATTGGAAAAGGTGTGGGCCCACAGATGAGAGGGCACAGGAGATTCAGTGACAAAGAGGGAGTGAAGGCACTGAGTGCTTTTCATTCTACTTTGACATGGAAAGTCAGGACACAGGTTTCCATGTCCCTGGAGCAAAGGCTGTAGCATGGGAAAATTTCATCAAATTGTTTGCTTACTTAACTAGAGGGTGGTCAAATGCTCACCCAAGGACCCAGTGAGGCTCCATCTTTGAAACAAAGCAAAACTGAGCAAGACGTGGTCCTGGGCAGCCTCTGGCAGCTGGCCCTGCTTTGGGCTGGCCTCCACACCTACATTCTGACAGGATTCTGTACTGAAAACCAGCAAATTTTAGGAAATACTATAGTAACATTTTTAATTGGTGTTAAAAGGTCTGCTTTAAATCAGTAAAAATTCAGAATGAAACCTGACATGTAGGGTTTTTCTGGATACATGTACATCTTGAAGGGCTTCCACAGCATGAGAAATTTTAAGTAATATACAATATTGACTCTAATAACTCATGCTTATTGTCTACCTTGCATGCCACAGTATGAAATTCTGGTAAATAATGATGACGCAGAGGAAACAGATGCCATTTAAAGGATAAAAAGAAAAACAAATATATTTTAATCCCAAAGTATCTTTTTAGATATTTTTTCACAAAAACACGGGCTCTTTTCAAGCAGAATTTCCACAGGCAAGCTCTATCTTAAATTCTAACATTTATCTAGTTTGAAATACTGTGGACCACTTTTCTCTCCATCCCCTTGTATTCTGGGATGTCCCCTCCTGGTCTTTTTTCATGTGTTAGAGAGTCTTCCTCATGTTCATTATGTTTAAGAGGGAGAAAGAGGACGAACCTTGTTACATGGTAAAATGAAGGTCATTTCACACACACACACACACAAAAAAGGGCAGAGAAAGAGGAATAGGAAAGAGAATGAGACCCAGAACTGTAAAACTAATAAGCAGGATAAGACAGAAATATAAGGGTCTACTTTTTGCACATTCTCTTGAGTGCTGAAAAACAATGAAGTTTGGTTTCCCGTACATTTGGAGCTCTGTCTCAAGCAGGGTTCTCAAATGTGTTAAAAAATACCATATGGGGCTTAGTGTTTTTGATTAGAAATGCATTAATGTGGGACAACTGGCTTTTCCAGAAGAAAGAAATTTCTAGCAGGAGAGGGCTGCTATTATTTATATGAGCTGAGATCATCCCATTTTACTGATTCATTTAGACTTATGCCAACTAGAGCTGAAAACAAGCATTTCTTCTTAAAGAAATTATGAAATTACTTTGACTTTGATCTAACATCACCCAAGTTTTCTTTTACAGGGGCTCACAGCACAAACAGTCACTGGAAATATGTACTACATTGGATATCTTACAATACAGAAAAGGAGAGAGAAGCCTATTTGATCAAAATATTTGGAACCATAACCTGAAGTCAGGTTTGACAGAACTAACTTCTGGTTTTTCTACTTCAGATACTCACATTAATTATTTTCTAATAAATAGAAAGTGGATCACTCAGAAAGTAGCAAGACTCTAAACACTCATGTCCCTTTGGCTTCTTTCCCACCATTGTAAAACATGTCTGTCCAAGGAGCTATTTTTCAAAAATGCACACACATAACTGCATGCTCAAATAGAGTGTACATTTATTTGTTTCTATTTGTAAATATTTGAACTGTGCTTTTTACTACCAGATTTGGCATACAGCGTTTGCAGCTTAAAAATCTCCCCTTAGGCTTGTAAGACTCTCCTGGTTGAGGAAAAAAAAAAAAAGAAATCAAAGAACAACTGCCCTCAAGCCACATCATGCAATGATTAAATATGAAATACATATAACACCAATAAAAGAAAAGCACAAAAAGTGGATTAACAAGATACTCAACTCCATCCAGTTTAACTGAAAGATGGTGAATCAGGATAGTGGCTGAGAGTCACTGTTACAAGTCACCAAAGAGTTATAATAATGGCCAAGACAAAAAGGTTATATTCTCAGAGCAGCTTGCTCTAAAAGAGAGCATGCTATCATAGTTTGATGAAGAAATGTGAAATATAAAGTGTCAAACAGAAGAAAATGCAATCAGTTCACTGATCCTACACTGAAGAATTAAAGAAGGCAATAGCCTTGAGGAATGAAGGCACCTCTGATCTTTTGCACAGCATGGGCTGCCTGTGTTCCCCTTGTCAAACAGTAAATAATCAAAATCAATGGGAGGTATAAGAAGTCTGAAAAACTCAAAGGAAAAATAATTTCCCAGATATACCAACAATAAAAGTCATTCCCGTGTTATATAATTCTAATTATTAGCAAAATAGAAAAGGCAGAGACCCAGACTAAATTTTTTATTCTGTATTTCACTGATATCTGTGAGGGTTTGTGGTATTATGGGGTTGTATTTTCAGCTCAGTATACTCAGCTGACCAATCATTTGGGCAGGACTCATCTGCAGCCCCATGGGGAAACAAGTCCAACAACCCCCAGGAAAGCTCAGCTTGGACAAAGGTACTGGGGGCACCAGCGTCAATCCTAATGCTTTGTGACCAACCACAGCCAGGTTAACTTGAAAGCCAAAACTCTGTCACACATCAAAAGGATGGATAAATTCTTGTGCATAAACCCAGTGCAACAGGAGAATTTGCTACTTTCAGTCCTCTGGATCCTCTTCCTCTCCTCACCTTCTGCCATCCAAATTTACAAGTTTAGGAAGAGGAGGCACAAGTTGTGACTACCACAGTGATGCCAGGGATCAAAAATATGCCAAAGTCCCAGGCTTCTGGGTAAGACAGACACGCAGGACATAGCAGAGAGCACCAAGAACACAGGCAGACATCTCAGTCCAAGTTAAAGGGACTATTTCTCCACCTCACCTCCCTCCATATGGATTTGGGGTAGGAAAAACTTAAGCAAATTAATTCCTTGAAAGATGTCCTTAATATTCATTGTGAGTGAGTAGCTGCTAATCATCAGCCTTCTGCAATGGTACAGTGCCTCTGTGTGTCATTTTGGTGGGCTGGCTCAGACCACCACCCACTGACATGAAAGTCAGGAGTAACTCTGAGCTTTCTGTTCCCTGAAATCAGCAAAAGCTTAGAGTACTGCTGAGAGGGTAACAGCTGCCAGTCTCTCAAGGGAAAGGCTTTGCTCATGTTGCTCTTGAAATGAATGATGACTAACACTAGAAATAGCCTCACTGATATAGTGTGACAATTGCCTTCATTTTCTGGAGCAAGGACTGCATCAGGCACAGGACATGGCCCTGGAAAACACCACAGCTTGAGGCTGCATCGTGAGCCCCTCGCTGTGTCAGGCAGCTTTACAGAGAGCCTAAGAGTAATGGAATGAAGGGAGAAAGTGGCTAACCCAAGAGGTGGAAAAGGGTCTCTTGCAGGACAATTGTGTGGATCCTCAACACCTTGCTGACTTTCTGCTCTTCAGGACTTACTGGAAGATGAGCCACTTGACTTGGGCACACCTTTGCTGTGAGTACACCATTCACTAATGATCCTGGGATTGCTACACTTGTCTCTAACTGCATCTGGGCATCCTGGTGAGTAACTTCGAAGGCAGAGCTCCTTAGTAAATCTGTTCAGATAACTGGGCCTAATCCAGGTCACCTAAATTAGGAAGCCACTTCTGCAGTGTCTACCCAGAGCATGTGGCTCCTGAAATGGCATCTAGGAGGAATCTGAATACTCCTGGATATTCTCCAAGTGGGTGAATACAGCATTGGTGCTGGGGTCACACTGCCAGCTGGGACAATACAGCTGTGTCCTTGTGTTTAATACCATCTACATTTCTGACACATCAGCTGAGCCCCTGGGTGATTTCAAAGAGGCTAATTATAACTACCTCTTCCTCTTCCTAATGGTGCCACACAAGAGTAATGGCCACACTTGTTCAGCAGATCTGGCCTCTGGGGAGCAGGACATTCAGTGACTCAGCAGCTTCCCACAGCCCTGTGCCCAGAACCTCCAACAGGCAAGGACTGAGATCCCTGCCCAGCGCACTGTGAGTCCCTTCATGGGCCTCCAGTGCTTCCAGGGATAGGCAGACACAATAATCTGCCTTCCCAGAACATGGCACTCCAGTCTAGATTATATCCACCTGCCCCCTGGGATTTACAGCATTTATTTCAGAAAGGTATTTTTAGTGCATGCAGGAATAAAGACAAACAAGCAAACAAACAAACCCCCGATGCTTCAAACCACTAAAAAAAGCCTGTAGACAATCTTTCCAAAAGACCAGCATCAATATGCAGTTTGTAATTGTCTTGTCACATACTGTATACTGACTTTCATGACTTTTCCCGCAGTATTTCAGAGGTTGTTATAAATGCCAACACAGAAGGGAAGTGGGTGTTTCACCTCTGACTAATGGCAGCATTTACTAGCCTGAAGATCTCTTCTTATATCCATCTAATAAACTGGTTTGTCAGTAGATAATACAAAATTCCATCTGACACACTTGAAAACTAAGTGCCAGACTCAGAGTATATTTCCATTTCAGTACACAAGACTTTATCCATGGAGCTCCTATTAGCTTCAGTAACAGCATCCGTGCTGTTCCCCTCACACATAAAAGGGGAGCAAGCCCCCAGGTGAACACAGTCAAGGCTTGGACAAACCCCTGGGTAGAATAACTTTTAACATAACCTTAGGATTTCTCTGCCTGATTTTTCTTGCAGACACAATAGGCCTGGAAACTACCGAAGGTCTGTTGGACATATCAGAGGTGGGTGGAATTTGATTTTGTTCATCCTTTAAAAATGCCTCTGAGGTTTGTAAATATTCAGTGTGGTGCTAAGGTTTTGAGAAAGCAGTTATACAGCAAATTTGAATGATTAATGATCCAAGACATTTTAACACATTATTTCTCTATTTTCAACATAAATAGTGTGTAAAGGGTGTTTAAAACCTTAATGAATCGAACTATATGAGTAAATAATGTTAATCATTTTAATTGCCCAGTAGTCTGAAATTAGATTTAACAGTCTGATAATGTATTACTTTAAAGGAATACAACCCTGCTCCATAAAAAATCCCTTCCAAGCCAATTCTAATAATTTCTATTTATCTTTTATGACATTAACTGTTCTACCAGTCTGCCGACAGACAGCCTTACGCTCACATTTAGTTTAAATGCAGTGCAGTATAGTTTTTCATTATCATTAACGTGTTCCTGGTGGGCAGAGTGCAATGCAGTGGCACTGGTCACACTTCATTGCTTTATCTCATATGACAAAGAGAGATGATGTGCTTCAGCCCAGGCCAGAAGATGAAAGCGAAAGGTGGCCATGGCAAACTCCCCCTGCTGCCGAGGAGCCGCGGCCGGGCTGCGTCGTGTGACTCGCTAACAGCACGGAGGGGCAGACAAATAGATTTTCCTCTATATTTATAACCAGCATCATTCTTCCTTTCAGGCCTTTCAGTGCAGGTAGCTGTTTTATATGAAATGAACAATCTTTATAGACGTACCAGAGCCATAACAAGGCTGATTTTCAGCGAGGCTGAGGTATATAACTCTTACAGAATTGTCAGGCTTCTTGCTCAACAAATCAAGCCTAACTTATGATGTTTGCAGTGTAATTTTTATTCCTGTTTGACTAGCCAACTACCCAGTGGTAATAGGATGTTAGAAAAGGGCAGTAGCAATGTTTGTACATGCCATGATTGATAGGCAAACTCTGCATTTTTCATTTATATCTCCTGATTCCAAATCAGTTAAGTTTAGGAAAAATGAAACAAAATGGCAAGAAAAATGCTTGCAGATTGCAGCCCAGCACTCTCGTAGATCTGAGTTCAGCCCACATCTGCTAGGATTGTCTGGAAACATTAAGATATCTAAATGAAAATCAATACTATATGTGCCAGCATTTACTACCAAGAACAAGTATCAAGAGACCTCAGCTAATCGGGCTTTCAAGCTTGTACTTGAGCCATAGTCTGAACCCCAGGGGTGTCCTAATTGGCCCAGACTAATCATAGAAGAGTTAAATTTATAACCAGCAAAGACATCTTGTTTTTCTTTCAAGTCATCATTTTGAAAGGGAAAGCCTCACCTGTGTGGTAGCGACGTGTGGTGAGAGCCACCGGTCATGCAAGAACTGCTGCTCACCTGTCAGAGGTAAGGGAAAGACTAATTTACTGTCCTCCATAAAACCAGTCAGGCACATTTAAGCTTTTGGTGGGTATATAGTGCTATCAAACCTTTCACATGAGCTGCATATTTTCTCAACTTAAAAGCTCTGCACTTAACACTCCTGCACTGGGAGATAGAAGGTTTATATTTTAGAAGTAAAAGACCCTCCATGCACTGTGATCTCCTAACCTAATTTTTTGAGCCAGCTAAATAAATGTATTTCCAAATCAAACACTGTTGGTGGAACTTTTTCTTCTGCAGTGAATGCAGATGTGCACAAAAGCCAACACACAGCAGTTCAGTTCATAAGGTACAAAGACAAACATGTGAATTATTTTTCAGTACTGAAACAAAAAATCCTTATTGTAAAAGTGTACACAATATCTTTTGGAAGAGTGTTAAATTGTACTGTTAAAAATTACAGTGCATCAGGGGATTGGGTTCCTAATATTTGTATTCGGGATGCCAAATGAGAGCAGATTTTATCCTATTTTCAACAAATTAAACACAAATATGTAAAATGTTTATAAAACTCAGTCCTCTATTTTGGGCTTATTTTGAACAACTTAATAATTCTGCATAGATTTCTTTAAGCAGAACAAAATAAAATGATGAATTAAGCCTGGAAATGAAAAATCTAACATTTTTCAGATTTCTTCAAAAGCATATGTAAACATCCCTGGAGATTCAGATCCACCAGAAGTTTAATAACATTATTTAGATTCTTTGTGTCCCATATGTTAGATGTATTTTTAATGTCTATCTCTTAAAACAAAACAAAAAGTTGTCAGGTATCGCATTCCCCCTCGCCGCGGTTAACGGCTTCCGAGACAGCGCGTTCATGGAGACACCCTGGCACAATGTGATCAATGAAAGCTTGTTCCTCTCGTGGCATGATGCTTCCCCTGGATTCTCATCTCCCACTAGTGCCTGCTGTGAAATTTTGTCAGTTCTTTTACCTCTAAGGAGCTCTCCTGTCCCCCATGTTGTAAGCTACGGCCTTATCTTCCCGAATCAGTCTTCCTGTCTCTGCTGCTTCACCTCCCACTTCTAGTGGGACAAGAAGGCTATCTTCATCTTCCCCTTCAGTCCTGTGCCTGATAACTCACTGCTCTCGCTCTGTGCAGCACAGAACAAGGTAATGAACAAAGTAAAGCAGATAGGGAATCTCAGCCCAACCCACACACAGAAAAGGCAAGCACAGGTCTCTCCTAAACAATTCTATTATCTCTCTCTATTTCTAGCCTGGATGCTACATATGCCAGTCTGCAGGAAGGTACCAAAAAGCATTCCTAATACAAAATTAGGTTCAAATATACCATATGACTTTGCTGTACTATTTCCCTTCTCAAAAATAATTTAAATATTAAACAAAAATGCTTAGTACTTCTTTGTGCCTTCAGAACACTTTTGGTACAAGCTGTTGATTTCTCTTTATCCAAAACAAGATTTCAGTCTCCTCATATTTCAAACACTCAAGAAAAAAGCAACGACTCTTACACCAGAATTTTCCTCTCATACAAAACCACAGATCTTACAACTCCCCTTTCTGGCTCTGACTGATGTTGTTTAATAAATCCTTTTGGAGTGGTTTAGGAGACTACAGTTTCCAATTGTCCCCTCTGCTTCTCCACCACCAGTTGTCACACATGTGACAAAACCAAAATTTGTTCTGCAGCTGCTCCACTTCATTACCAAAGGATGATCTTTATTTTAAAATTTAATGTGTTTGATTGTGAACTAAGAATAATTCAAGTGCAGTACCATTTAAGAGCACCATCCACTCTGGCAGTGGCCAATGCTCCCAGTGAGATGTTGAAGGGAGAGGATGCAGGAAGAGCCTGGACCTTTGTCTGCAGAAGGTGAGCCTGGGAAGGGCCCTGCAGAAGGTGGTGAGAAGGCTGCACAACATCAGACAGGCTGAGGAGGAATTAGACAGCTCATTCCAAGCTCAGCCTGCAGTGGGTGCCCAGCCCACAGCCAAAACCTCCTCCACCAGCCCACGCAGAAGGCAAGGGGGACAATAATGCAGGAGAATGGAAGCTGCCAACAGCAAGGACCTGCAGGAGGAAAAGACTTCCCCCCAAACCAGAGATGCCTTTGCAGAACTGCTTCACTGCTCTGCAGACTGAAGACGACCTGTCACATCAGGAACAATAATGGAGCCCTTTTAGCATTCCTTTTATTTGTTTTAATTTTAATTTGGATGGCTTTTACTTTTGCCAACGGTTGAACGCTGCTGCAAACTCCTGTGCTATCAGTAGTCTTATTCCAGGTGTGAAGAACAATATTTCAGCACCAGGAATCCATTACAAAAAGATCCTACTTACAGCTAACTTCAGCTAAAATCCTAGTCCAAACAAAACCAACACTGAATAATCAAACTGATTTCAGTGCAATCAGGATGTTATTCTTTTTTTCTGATATTACTCTGGATTGACTCCTCATATAGAAGGTAGGTGTAAAGAACAAACCTTTTACACATTCAAGTTGAAGTGAGCAGAAACCCTACACTATTGCCAGTGGGGCTCTGCTTCATCCACAAACAGACACAAAGAAAGGACAATTTAGATATTTGGATGAAAAAAAGAAGACAAATACCTCTAAATACTTACAATATTACAATAAGGCAAAAATTCAATTAATAACTCTGCTGTTGAAGGGTGTTCCTCCCTGCCTTTCTCCAGTTTTGCAGCTTTGTTGAGCTGACTTTGTTAAAGCTGACAAGAGCAGTTTGATGCATGAGGAACAGACATGATTGCCCCAAGGCAAGGAGGACCACTCCCTTTGCAGCAGCCTCTGTAACTCCAGAGAGGGCAAATCAGCCCCAACAGATGGAGGGCTCGCTGGTAAAAGAGGAGCCCTGTTCCAATGCTGCAGGAAGGAAAGTCTAGAGAAAGGCAGCAAGTCCTCTGCAGAGCTGAGAGCAGGGTCCAAGTCACCTCAAACTCTCATTGAAAAGATGATTGATTCTGCTCTATTTTGCTTCTTCCAGCAAAACATTGCAGGATGTTTTCTCTGCTGCTTGCCTCCAAGTTTGCTGCATTTGTTTGCCAAGTCCTGGGGTTGTCAAACAAACATGAACTCCCCCTGACGGTGCACACCTATTTTCCTTGTGTTGCAAATCCTCCTTTTCACTAGCAGTGCACAGTACAAACACACGTATAATTCTACTCATTTTCATGTGATACTGAATGAAACGACTTAAAGCTTATGCCAAATTAACAATCTTTTCTTGGCAATTTCACACCAGGATTCCATGCCAACTTCTGTTTAACAAGCAATGTTATTAACAGAGAAAATAAGTTTTTTTGTTTCTGCTTTGATTTGCCTACTTGAATCTTCTGGTGTAGTGAATTTTCCTGTGCATGTGCATATCTAAAAAACATAACAAGGGCAAACAGCTCTATTATTTCCATAAAAATTGCCACTGCACAGCAGTTCTAGAAAGTCTAGAGTTTGGGGGTTATTCTAAATAAATTAAAATCAGTATTCAAAGCAGAGTTTCAAGGCACAAGCTTCAGAGCCTCTCCTCTAGACTGCACTACCACACACTCCAAGAGCTGGGCTTTCTGTGAGGATCTCGCCTCTTAGTGCTGCTCAGAAAGGAGAGATGAATCAGAAATGAGATTTAACCAGCCAACAGATTACTCCCCTGGCACGGGGAACACAGTGCTGCTAACGTGCCAGCTCTCCTCCTGCCACCCACCATCTCAGCATATGGGGTGTGTCAGGAGCAAAAAGGCAGCAGAACAGCTCCGTGCTGGATTTCTTCCCCGCTGCCCCCTCCAGCTCAGCCAAGCCGTCGGCACTACTGGCAGCTTTAGAAGTGCCTAACCAGCAGTGCAGAGAATACAAGGTCAGGCAGGAATACAGGAAGGGAATGACTCTGCCTCCTCTCCCTGGGCTCAGCATCACTGCCTGATTCCAACGAGCCTCGTGAGCTCAAGAGGATGCTTTATCCCATATGCAACCGAGACCAAAATTTTTAAAAAGGTTTACGCCGCTCATGGAGGAATGTACACTTAAATCTCGAGTGATCTGACACCTTCTGCTTGCCCATTTCTTTTTTCAGCTTTACTTCCAGTGCTGTTAAACTGAGTTAAACTTTTTTTACACATTCATCTCTTTTGTTGCTATTTTTACTAAAGCAGAATACTTAAATATTCTGTGTGTATTTAGGGTTTCCCGAGTTGTACAGATGGGCTGCTCCTCTGAAATGAAATTATTTGGGCATTAACACTTGTCATTTCTCTGTGCGTGTATCTAACATGTCTTCTAGAGTCCCTTTCTACACTTTGTACAATGCATCGAGTCTGAATTGAGAGCACATTTTGTGGAGGCTCCACAGCTGAGCTCAGTCACCTCAAGCTGCTTCACACCACTGACCAGACTCTTTCAACAGCCCAGATTTCAGCTTACATTTAGAGCAGGTAGAGTTCATGTCACTTCTCAGTAAAGGCACTTCTACTGCTCCTTTGCTTGTATTCAATGTCTTTTGGGCATAGAAAAGATTCTTTAAGGCCTACAAATATATTCAGTAATGAAGGCATAGTAAATCTGAAAGATTGCCAAACTTCATTAAACACATCCTAAAATATGAAATAAGCATAAAACAGGAGGTATATTCTGCTATTGTTTGCTGAAATCTATATTATTTTCAGCTTATATTGCCCTGCAAAGGAAGGTTATCTACTAAGGCAAAGTAAAAAGGGGGGTCTAAAAAGTTTGCAATAAAAGGTTTAGTTTCACTGAATTTCTGAAGACAAGGAAGACATTTGTCTTTCACAACTCCTGGAGGCTGAGATGCATTATTAAAGAACAGATACTAAAGTACCTGGCTGATTCTGCAAAAAAGGACATGATATGACATAAAAAGGATTGTATCAATTTAATTTCATCATTAGGTTCCGGAGTTAACAATTCATTAATTAATTTTAAATGAGATAAGTCTGTATCTTTTACCTTGATGACCTAAGAGTAATCTGAATCTGAAACATTTCCATACAGGAAAAAAAAACCCTAGATACTTCTAAAGCAAACTATGATTTTACAGAACTTGGTGATATATAAAAATATTAGTTCCCTAACTGCATCCACAAGAGCTGATTTCTAGGGGAAAGTAAGTACTTGTATTTTCCTTTCCTTTAAGGATTTTAGCAAGGAGTGCAAATAGTGCCCCTTGTAATACTCTAGAAAATTAATCGTAGCCATTAGAATAATTTTGTATGTGATAGTAATCTAAAATGTCAAGCAGTGACTTCAGAGTGACAAGTTTACTAAGACAATACAAATTTCCTACATGCTCATGTAACACTTGCACAAAAATACTACAACTACTTTATTAAAGTTAATTTTACTCTGGATATTAGCTGCCATGTGCTCTTATTCTATTTCACAGAATTTTCCTGAGTCTAAATATTATTTTGAGACTTTGTCTCTACTTCTCAAAATTTCTTATAAATACTTTTTTTCCCTTGTTCTTTACCTTAAAAATCAGTTCTTTGTCATTGGCTAAGCCAAGGCTCCACACCAAAGATTCATTTTTTTTTTCAAAGCAATCCTTAGGCAGCTGAGCTTTGCAAGTATCCAGTATTTCTGAAATTCTTTCTTCTCCAGGCAATGCTTATATGATGTTACATCAATTTAATTTGCACAGTCTAATCATACTGATTTAGCTGCCTATATATCAAAGTGAAGTGCAGCCACACCACTCTGCAGTGCCAGCAGAAGGAACTTCTGCTGTTGACAACTGCACACAGTCCTGGGTTGGAAACACCCACTCAGGAACAGCCCATGGTGCAGCATTGCCCTCCCCAGCCCTGCCCTCTGCTCAAGCAGGCTGCTCACAGATTGCCTTCTCTCTTGCTCCTGTTCTCATCTCACTAACTGATGTCCTCCACGATTTTCAGGTTCTGCAGTGGCATCACTTGCAGAAATGTTTCTTTGCAGACAGCAGAACAAGTCACATTGAGTGATTCTTCTTTATTTTGTCATGCAACCCACTCCAAGACTACCCCTCCTGCTTCATTTGTTCATTCCAGACCTTGAAGAATCAACCATAAAGTGTTAAAAGGAGGCAAGGTCTTTCTATGGCTCATGCAAATCCATGAAGCCTACACAAACTCTACTCACATATTAAAAAAAAGAAAAAAAAAAAAAAAAAAAAAGTCTTCCTACTCCTGAGCATCTTCGGAAGATCTACAAAGAGAAAGTCAGAGGTGAAGTAAGGGTGCTAAACAGC
Source organism: Pyrgilauda ruficollis (assembly GCF_017590135.1). Lineage (NCBI taxonomy): Eukaryota > Metazoa > Chordata > Aves > Passeriformes > Passeridae > Pyrgilauda > Pyrgilauda ruficollis. The sequence continues at coordinate 13,961,112 of NW_024511432.1, forward strand.
AGTTTGAAAAGTAGGGGAAAGAAACCATAAGGAAGGAGCCCCTGTGAATCAGAATAACAGAATTACTTCAGTTCCAGGGAAGGTTATTCACAGCCACCCAAGTCATCTTTTAAGAGAAACTCTAATGTTTTATCTCTTTGCAGAGAAGGTAGACCATTCTGGGCTTAAATGCCTGCAGACAGTTAAATTCTATGTTTCAGGAGAAAAAAAAAAGAAAAACAATAAAGATGAATAGCTTTGACCCCTTCAAAATATTTTCTGCACTTCTCATATTACAACTGGCATCAAACACAAAATTACTAAGGCTTTTCATCACTTTTTTTTCTTTTCATTAAAAATGTCCTTGGCTGCATTGAGTTTAAAATATCACAATGCTAAGACAAACCTAAAATTTCTTAGTAATAGCAGCCTGAATGACAGAGTATTAGCACCTTTATCAAACGGGAAATTAACACAACAGTGGATTGCACACAGTTTTTAAAACAAATTTGACTAAGGAATCACTGTTCATTAAGCCAGTACCACAGGAGAAATGTCTCCACAATTTTAAATGTAATTAAAAAGTTGACAGGACATACATTTGAAGTACCCACCACTGAAACTCACTTTGATTTCTGTGTTTTTCTCATGATATTTGGGGGTTTTATATGCCCTAAAAACTCTAATGCTATTAGTCTCTTGATGTTTTTGTATCACATTCACTAGGTTCACAGTCTTCTTGTTCTGCCTTTACACATCATCACAAGCATTTTACAGTAGTTTGATGACAGTCACACAGTCAACCCTCTCAACCAGCACACTTTCTAAAAGGATGGCAGTCCTGATGTATTTATAACACATAGTTGTGCCACAAAGATCCTGTGCAGCACACAGGTATTTCCTTTCATTGATAAGGTCCCCTCAGAAATACTTTAGGAGGCCTTTAAAGTAACCTTCTACACTTCCTTTTGCAAAGGGGGAGGGAAGAGAAAATTTCCACATTGTGGCTTCAGTCAGGCAGAGGACATGACTTGTGCAATCCCAATAAATCAGAGCATTCCCGTGTGGCAGAAGCAACAGGGGAATAGTGGAAGAGCAGTACTGCATGTTGACCTAAGCAAGAGCTTATGGAGAAATGATGTCCTCTTAAACAGACTCCTGTAGAGATGTTCTGCATTTCCTCTGACAAATTGTGAGCACTCTGACTGTAACATTCCTAACAAAACAGGGCTGATTTAGCAATGCACAAACTGCCCATTATCCTGCTGCATAAAAAGGCCATTTAAAGCAAAGCCTTAGGACACTGCCCCACTGGAAACAGTACATCTGAAAAATTATCCCCATCTTGTGCCACCAAAGCTGTTAACTACCCTAGGGAATATACCTCATTTACAATACAGACAAATGTTAACTTTAATGAGTTTTAAAACTGCCATTTTTCTTGTTTGACTTTGATAACACTCGAAACAAATCTTAAACAAATACTTGGCTATTTTTTCACCTGGAATACCATCTAACTGATATTGTCAGAGCATTTGTTTTCTCTTGCCCTTGTTTTTCCCCCACTCAAGTCATAATGCAGTGCAAAAGTGTAATTAAAAAGTATATCCACTCCAAAACAATTCTGGAAACATTAAACAATCTATTTCAACAAAATGCTCCTTTCTGAAAACTTTGCATGCCAAGATTACTACTTGTCATTATCTTCCCAGGAGATGGAGTACCTTTTTTAAAAGTATCTCTAATGAGATCTACAAATCTATGTGCAAGACAGCTTACTTTATTGTGTTTATAATGATAAAAAATATTTTTAAAAGGTTATGGCTCTTGGGACTGATAAAAACACAATGGGGGTAAGGTCATTCGGAAATGCTAATAAAAGTTTTCATAAAATATGATGACTCTCAAGAAGTAATGTTGGCCATGAAAAATAACTATGAAAGTCTATTTCCTGTGATGGTAAACACTCAATTTTTCTAGAGCTGGGTGACTCTCCAAATCCTTTATTTGTTCTGCTGGTGCAGAGCTGTAGCTGTTGGATTTCCCCACATTCTCTCAGCTGATGCAGTGTCTGTGCTGGAGCTGCCCCCTCTCACACAAGTTTCAAGGAAAGAGAAGAACACAACCCTGCTGTGGCCATTAAGATCATCTTAAGCTCCTAATCCCTCTGCCAGTAACATCCAACAAAGCCTTGTCCTAACCACACAAGAGGAAAATCCGTACAAACCCTTTCACATGGCATAATTTTCACAAGAAATGTTGAGAAACAGAGCAAGAGCAGGCCCTTATCTTCCATTCCTTTAACCTGCTGTTCCCTTGCTCCGGACCAACAGCCAGGAGCTGAAAGGCTCTGCCTCTTTCCAAGGAGAATTTCTTAGACAACAAGTCAGGTCACCTTAACAAAATAAACATCAAATAATGGATTTTCATGTTCAGGCAAAGTACTTGGGAGAAAGCCAATGCTTTCTCTATCAAATTTTCCCCACCTGTGACCAGCCTTTAAAAACAACAATTTTACAGCAATTTTCTATACAATTAACGCAGACTATCAATACCTGTGAAACGATTCAATACAGACACCTGTATTCTTGATTGTATGCAAAATTTTGCCTCAAAACGTTACAGTTTTAAATTAATTTTATGTCAGCTAACATTTTCTCACAGTAAAAATATTTAAATAAATGAAGAAATAAAAAAAATTGGAGCATTAGCAATTTACAAGATGAGAGATTCTAAAAGTTGACTGAAAATACTCTGTGCTCAAATACATGAATTTAAAATAAATACATTAATTTAAAACTCACAAAACTGATATTTCAAAACAAACTAAAGGTACACAAATAATCATAATCTTTCAGTTATTTAATTTTATATATATTGTGTATATTTACATTTATTCCATGAAAAATAAGATAACCCTATTTTGAAGAGAATAGACCTAAGATTAGCCACTTATTTATTTCCTTCTAAAGAATCAGCAGAAATTAATCCAGAAAAAAATTATAGATATATATTGAGGTTAATCAACCACAGACACAGAAGTGAAGAAATGCAGTTTGTGGTGTACATACAGCTTTCAGTTTTTGACACAACTTCTCAGAAATAAAGGTCAAAAAAGTAAGCAACATAAAATATTAACACTTCGCATTAATCTCAAATTTATTTCTAGTCATCAGATAGTAATTGCTTGACTTATTCCAGTTACAAAGTCATATACTTGGTCTGCATGATTTTCCATAAATCCAGGTTTGATTCCCAAACTCAGGTGCTCTGCCTATTTCCCTGGACAGAGATCAGGTGACTACTGAAAGATATATTTCATGGGAAAATTCTGTAGAAATTGCACTGGGGGGAGGAATGCTTTTCCTGTATTATATTATTGTATTTTTCAGAAGGCAGAAGGGGCAAGGTGAAGATCCTTATTTACTGCGTGTCAGCTTTACCTCAAGTTACTTTGGGGTTTGCTAAAGAAATTGTGATGGTGAACGACACCAGAGGAAAATGGGAAAGGCAATAGAAGAAAGGGATTGGGAGAGCAAGAGCAGACAAGGCTTTTGGACAAAATGGATAAAGGCTCATTGCAACACAGATCTCTGTAAGCAATCTAGATGCCAAATTTCACAGGCAGAAATACTACAATCAATACAAAGATATCACAGAGTTGAGTTAAACCTGTTCCAGGTACCTCCTGCTTTACCAGTGAGGAAGAAATCCTCAAATGCAAGGTTTTGTTTCCCTTCCCAAGCCATCACACTTTGCAGCACCTCAGACACCTCAATTGTTTGACAATAAAAGATGGAGCACTGTACTGGAAAACTTTTAGAGCACCAAACCATTACCAAATTCCAATACAAAGGCAGCATCTGTGATTTGCACCATAATCAAAACATCCAGTCATGTTCTG